>NC_051177.1:234611972-234871971 GCF_013339695.2 Rhipicephalus sanguineus | reverse complement strand
TTGATGCCATTCGCAACTGAACATTTGAGTTACGAAACTTCATCTTTTTAGCTTTACACTTCTCAAGCAACACGTCACCGATTAACGAGATTCCTGAACCGGTATCAAGAAGAGCAGGTGCGGTAATGCCCAGCGCTTTAACTTTCATCGTTACGCGGCAAACAGAGGGAGCAAACAGAGCTTTCGAAATGCAGGTAGGATTGCCTATCCGTGGGTTTCCTAAAGAGTTTAGTGTGAGTTTATTAGCACGTATCGTAACCGTGACGTCAAGAACATTGATTGATGTTGACTTCCTCCCTCATATATATGTACACACGGGCGACAGAGTGAGCGCCCCCTCCCACTGCCAAATGGTTGCGTCCCAAGATGCGCGTGCTTTTATCCGCCGTTGATTCTTTCGTCAGGCACGCAGTCGGAGCTTGCAGCGGTGATTGTCGTGACAGCTTCGGGTGTAGCTCGATACCGGGTTGAGACAGGCCTTAGACGTGCTGTACAGCGTCGCGGTTCCAACGGCAGGAAAAGCCAGGTAATCCGCAGTCCTCGATGGCTTCTTCACAGGGCAGCGCTTCACGTCGCTGTATCTGCACAATTGTGATAGCAATGTAAGCGATGCTCGCAGGCTGCCGCCGCCGCTGCCAAATCACCCTCTTCATCGCGTAATAAGTAGCTGGATGGTACGTATGTGCATATTATATACGAATGCTGGAAGATGTTAGATCAGAAAACCACGTAGTAAATGTAAATGTATGCATACGCAAATATACAATATTACCCAGAGCGCATATCAAGAGCCGGAGCGCGGTTTTCTCGAGAGATGCAAAGTGTAATGCTTAAACATCTACTTAGATCAAGAGGGGATACTTGTCTGATACACAGTGGCACAACTCATGATTACGAATATCTGTCGATCACTTGCTCTTCTTAATTATCGTTTTAGTGGCAGACCACATTTGAACGACACGATGCTTGTTGTGGTCGAAGGTGTGACGTTATGGTGCGTGCAAGCTCTAAGCAAACTCCAAAAGAGATTGCTTTGTGTTTTTTCTTGCGATGAGGGAATCGTACGTCTCTTGCCACGGACACCTCAACTGTAGGGCTCTAAGCAGACGTGTACCAGAATTATTCCAAAGATCCAGCGTGTGTATTCAGGAAAGGGCAGGTCATATGACATCACTCCGTGAAAGTCCTCTTCACACTGTGTACATATTTTTACGCTGCATAATAAAGCCGCAGAAAAAAGTACGAAAGATTAGGCGTGCACAGAAAGAAGCACTGAAGGAAGAGCCACGCTTCTGTTCCTAGACGACACTTGGCTGGGCCGATCATGCGCGGAGCGAGTGGTCCGAAATGTGTCGCAGAAAGAAGATCGAAAGAAAAAAGAGACACATACCCTTAGGCGACACCTGGGTAGGTGGACCACGGATAGAGCGGTTATAGTGAATGGAGCCCCCTGCAAATAACACGTGATCAGCGTCGTGCTTCTCCTTAAGTACACTAATGTGTGCGGCATACCATAAATGCTGGCACTTTGAACATAAGCAGGACGATGAAACCCAGAGGGCAGCCAAAAAGAGGCTGATTGCCAGTCCTTTACTTCTGTCGCTCGGGTTGTGCGTGAAATGTCCGCACTTGTGTAATTCTGCTAACTCACTCAGACCGCTAACACATGCGTGCAGTGTGTATAACAATACATGTGCAACTCCTCCGGCTTTCTCCTCTGCTGAAACCCAAATGCGCGTTCTTTGTTTTGTTCATGGTCCTATGCCTCTTAGTGGTTCAACAGACAACTGCGGCATAGTTTCAAAAACGGAAACCTCTGCCCGAAATATCACACGTGAGTGCATTTTGGAACTACGAGCTTTTTTTTTTTTTTTTTTGCGTGGGTGGAAAAACACGAAACTGATAGCGAAAAAAGCTTTTGCAATAGAGGGCCAATGTTCGATTTTCCTGAGCATGGGCTGTAGAACACGGCTTGTGAAGGCGTACAAGACTGTGTACCTAAACGAAAGGTTACGTTAACAAAAACACACAAGAAGAGGACCAAATAAAGCATTGTACGAAACTGCTGCTCATAAGGAATTTTCTGAAGAAAAAAAAAACATGCACCGTTCGAAAAGAATTCATATTTTATTGCTTTATACCTCCAAAGCAGAATGCGTCAAAGTTAGCGTGATAGTCATCAATACACATAAGTTCATTGATTTATAGTTTCAGGGACTTGTCTAGCTGATAGAAGGCGGCCGATATTCACAGCGTTTCTCCTTGTTTTCGCCCGTGGTTAGTACAAATTTACAGAAGCAGGTGGTCGGGATCTGCAGTCAGACCCTCTCTTGCTGCATGCACAATCATGTTTATTCAGTCAGTTGTCAATTGCTTTGTCAGTTGCTGATTCCGCAATCTCCTTGCTGGACAGTGGGTCCTAAAAGGAGATAACCGTTATTTTACACTATCGCTACGGTTACAGCCACATTGCACACAACTGCCGATAACATGAAATGTGAGACACATACTACCGCCCCCCCCCCCCCAAAAAAAAAACTAAAGGGTGTCACTTTACCAATACATAAGCGTTCCTCAAATCTAGTATTCTGTGCAATACGTTTATCGGGAAAAAAATCCTATTTGACAAGCACGTTAATCACAAATGTAATTTACTTCTGTTTAGCACAAGAGTCAGCAATACAATAATGTGACAATTTAGTAGCAGGAACACGACAGCAGGTGATTAGAAACAGAAATATTACAATTTACCTTTTTCAGTGAGCATAATTGGCATTTCACGTGGATCTTGAATATGCTCGTACCTAATTGTTTTCCTCTAGGGGCATACTCCACTTGTCAGTTCATAACCTCGGCTGCACCGAACGTAAGGCATGTCGGCGTCTGGAAGTTTCCAAGCTGCCTGATAGAAGATCCTCCCAGCATGCCTTGGGCGGGATGTATGCTGTAAACAGTTTCAATGCAACACATTGAATATGGCGAAAAATAAAAGAATCATTTGTGCTGTCTACCAGTGGCGTAGCCAGGAAGTTTGTTCGTTGGGGGGGAGGGGGGGGGGGGCTCACTTTGCAGCGCGACCTCCTCATTGAATTTTTCGAACGACTAAGTATATGAATAACATGTATTACCAGTGACAATTTGTATTAGATGCTGCAAATCACTTCTTGAATGCTGCGTACTGTCAAGAACAAATAAGAAGTGTGTTTTTCGTAAAAATATTATGTTGGCATGCCCGCAACATCTTTCCAGGAATACCTGTCTTCATTCTTTTCTTTTTTTTGTGTGTGCGTGTGTAAGAGGTACGGCAAATATCACGTAAACTTTGGAACTGCATCAGTTTTAAACTGAAGAAGCGCCTGATAACAAAAAAATGAAGTCCACGAAATAACCAGGACGAGATCAAATATTTTAATGCAGATTGCTTACGCAAAATGTTCATCTTTTTGAACAAATGATGGGGCCAGGGAAAAACAAGAATGGGAAAGTGCACCTTAAATACGGGCAAAACATAAGTCACCGGAAACAGTGCGCTGTATGCTTACAGAAAACATCACAAATGTACATTTAAATATGCAATCAATATACGGAACTAAGCAATGATCACTATACATAATGCCCAAAATAAGGCAAAAGAACATGCTACACAATCACAGAAACTGATATGTCCTTGGGCCAAGCTGCTGTCTACACTGTAAGCAAAAAAAAAAAAAAAAAAAAAAAGCCGAGATGGGAGTAAATGGACTTGCCCTTTAGCGCACGCCCCGATGGGGGTTTTATATACTCCGTCCAGGGGAGTAAAAAATTTACCCCCCTTAAGGACGGAGGTTTTGGATGGACTGAGGGGAGTATTAAAGAGGATAGTCTTTCTTGGGATACTTAAACGGAGAAATTTTGGTCTGTCTGTCTTTCTGTTTGTCGGCACGTCACTCGATTCAGCCACTCGGCCAAAGTTGGACCACTTGCCCAAGGGCCAGCCATCTTGAACTGGTACGTCTGTTCATACTTGTGAACGTTGTCGATCAAAAAGTAAATATCACGCATACCTGAGACGCAAAATCACTAGGTAAGCATTAGGTGGTGTGTTCCTTTAATAGAAAATGCTTACATACGTAATTCTAAAGACCCTAGTTTCTTCAGCTGCGCTGAAAATGCGACTGCGCTGAAACTTGCCTTCCTCCGTGCCCTCTGCGCGAGCTCATTGTTGTGTTTCGGTTTCGGTTCTATATTGCACCGTACGAATGTCATGGGGCGCCGCTCTGGCATTCCTGTTTTACGCAGGCGACGTGTAAATAAAAGAGTGTGTGGAGAGTACTCGTTGAGTGCGGACGTTTCTTCTGCTTCAGCGCATCGCGCCGGACCGCGTAGCAATGTAAATGCGCTGAATGAAGCACAGACGAGAAACGTAACAGGGGACAGGACAAGTGGTGCGCAATTTACTTTCAACTGTTTATTTTCGCAAAAGCACGTCAAAGATATACACAAAAAACACTGAAGATAACAAGGACTATATTGCAACGTGTTGTTAATCGAATGAGGTCATTTTGGTGCTAACATGCTCCGCATGTGTATTCCTAACTAATCTGGCGGTTGTCAATAAAGTTAAATGCTGCCTCACTGAGGGCAATAGATGCAGAGCTCACGTGATTGTGTGATTTAAACATGAAAAATGCCTCCATGATTTCGCGTGTTCTTTTAGACCTGCAATGTGCCAACGTCTGCGTTTGGTTAAAAATGGGATCACATCCGCATCTTGCGCAATGAGTAGCTAAGTGCCCTGGTGACTGCAGCATTTCTGTGGCGTACCTATGTTCTCTTAATCTTGTGTTTATGCAACGCCCAGGTCTGCCCAATATAGCATTTTCCGCACGTGAACGGAATTTTGTAGACTACGCCCTCGTCACATTCTAAATATTTGTTAACATGTTTGATGGTGCATTTTTTCACGAGCATAGTATCGGGGGAATCATTAACTTGTTTGCAAAGGCCTTTAAGCTTCAAAGGGGCAGAGAAAACAACTCTAGCGCCATGCTTTTCCCCAATCTTTTTGAGAGCATGGGAAGTCTTGTGCATATATGGAACGACACATATGTTCCTAGTTTGCTCGTTTTCTTTTGGTGCCTTCTTATTGCCAAGCAATGTTTTTAGGGTCTTTTCAGCGACAGAAGCTATTAAAGACGCCGGTATCCGCTGTTCTTAAGCTTCTTTGCTTGTTGCACGATACTATCATTGACCTTGTGGTCACATGATCTTCTGACTGCCAATGTGAAGCATGAGGAAGCTATGGCCCTCTTGACGAGCTTCGTATGACCTGAGTCGTACGGCAGCAGGGACTTATTGCTCCTAGTTTTATATTCCCAGCATGTATGGGACTCTTGGAATGTTAGCTGCAAATCTAAAAATTGCAAGCTGTCGTTACTTGGCATCTCAACAGTGAATTCAAGACCTTGGTGTGCCTGTCTGAACAATTCTAAGCATTTGTCTTTTTGATGTTCCGTAAAACAATCACGCGGGAAACAAACCAAGAAATCATCCACGTAACGAAAGCATTTCACAGCCCCCGAACTGGCCAATTTTTCCTGCAAAGTTTTCCTGCAACAGCAACTAGCAGTGCTTCCATTGGATGACCCCTTCCAAGTTAAAAACTCGGATGAAGTTGTTGATTTTCTCAGCAGAGCACAGCCATTGAAATGCCTTTCAATCGACGTGACAGATCTTTTCTACAACGTTCCACAACGTGCAGCTTTGCAAGCTGTAGAAGAGCGCATAGATGCTTTTGGAGTGGTCAAGTTCCAGAACCAGTGCGGACTGAAAGTCTCAGATTTCTTGAATATGTTTTCGCTGTACCTAGAATCGCTGTTTGTCAAGTTCCAAGACCAGGTGTACACACAAAGAAAGGGAATCTGCATAGGCTCGTGTGTGGCCCCAGCACTATGCGACACTTTTTTAGCCAGAGGCGATAGAACTTTGCATTGCGCACCACTTGTCCTGTCCCCTGTTACGTTTCTCGTCTGTGCTTCATTCAGCGCATTTACATTGCTATGCCGTACCAACTAGCCCAAATTGAAGCTTTGCCGGACCGCGTGTTCGGCCTGGCGTCCCCGCCGGTTGCGTTGGTCACCGCCAGTCTTCGCCTGCTGCTGCGCCGGGACTACCAGCCCGCAACACAGCACTCATGTTTCCCGACATATTGCCAGATGGCGTCCTTATCTCACGCAGCGCCTCTTCTATCGTCTTTAGACGACATTTGCAGCGAAGCACGCAGATACGCGGCCAATTTTTTTGTTTACATCCATAGGGGAGCTTTTCCAGGTAAGTATGGGAGTAAATTTTTATAACCATCGAAAAAAAATGCTTGTCGCTGTCGCGCCAGAGAATCTTTAATTAAATTAGCATCGAAACACGCAAACTCGATCACACGTACACAAACACGCACACAACATTCGCAAAGTAATACAACACTCACACTGACAACCACTCGCCACCCGCGCTTCACAACCAAACTTTGGTCGCCGAGTATATATAGGCACCACATCTTGACCTCCAATGCAGCTCAGATGGGACACTTCTTTTCCGTGTAATTAAGCAACAAACATTCATGGCGTACGTGTAAATTTGCGGTGGGCTATAGATACCACTGAGGCATACCTATCTTTTACTATAAACCCGCCTAACATGCAACGCCAGCGAATTTTGATTATCAGCTGGCACTCTGTCGCATTGGATATATCCGCCTTAGCAGTACTGTGCGTGAGTCTGTAAAATGCACATAATCGTACACGAACCACGAGCGGCCGTGCACGAACGCTTCAGCGGCACACATTCACGAGCAACACCGGCGAAGAATCGCGTCGCCCCGCCGGTATACCGCGTTGTGGCCGACGGCGTCGCTAGGCCTCTCCCAGGAGTACGGCACGCCTATACGATGAACGACTGCTCGCGATCACAAAATGCTTGCTGCTGTACAGTTTTCGTCGCCGTTATTTTACACACACACTGCCGCTATCCGAGTCCGCTATCCGCGTTAAGCTACGGAGCGATGCACTTACAACGAACGAGACGGCTCGTAGTCGCGGTTCCTGTTGCTCGCAGTGCATCGGCGGTCGCATGTTGGTTCAATCTGTCTCGTATCGGCGCTCGCTTTCTCGCTAGACGTTTGACAGCGGTGGTTGCATGGCGCAAAAGAGACAATTTAAACTTATTCATTCCAGCAGCTTTTATTTTCTGTGAAACATATTCTTTGCTTCACCGGTGGCCGGTGCGAGCTCGTAGAACTCACCACGGCGACCGGTGTGGCGGTGCGAGTTCGCTACGCCGCCGGCTTGGTACCGACGACGTAGCGAAGCCTTCTTACCGTTTAGAAGTTGCAGCCGGTGAAACATCGGTTCGGTGACACTCCGAGAAGCAAGCGTTGCCAGTGGTCGGGGCTAGTCGGGGCGAGGGCGTCGCCGGCGCAGCTCTCACACCGGCCGCCGGCCGGCTTCATGCCGACGACGTAGCGAAGCCTACTTTTTACTGCTTTGAAGTTTTAGCCGGTGAAACTCCAGAAACAACCCACTGACGATCGCAACAGCTTACTTTTGTTACCAATGAAATTATTCTTCGCACTTCTTCGTAACTCGGCACGTTGAAGCGAGGTATCCGTGGCGTGTCGGAGGCTTGCACTCGTGTGCATGGGCATTGCCGCTTGACGGGAGAATAAACACGGGACAGCCAGATCGATGTGTTCGCGGTCGGACGCTGTCGCGAGTTGAACTTGTCTCTGACCGGAACGGTTCAGCGGAGAAAGTAGTCCTACACGTCTACACAAAGCAACCGGCCGTTGCAAATCCTCGCTGCACTGGTAATTTCGTTGTCTGTCGACAAATGCTCACACGGCGACCCACAAAAGGCACTGGAGATTCACACCGGCGTGCTAAACAGATGCCCGTACACACACGCACATTCACACACGCACGCACGTCACGACCGAAAATGGTTTTTAAAACTCCCATAGGGAGTTTCTAACCACGTGATCTAAAACTCCGTGGGGAGTTTAACAAGGTCATGTCGTTCATAAACTCCCTCATTAAGCAAGGGGCGTTTTACGACGACATGTGCCGACTTCACTCCGCTACCAGGGAGTAAATGATTGGGGCATGGGGGTTTTAGGGGCTCATATGCTGGAAAAGCTCCCATCTCGGCTAATTTTTGTTTACAGTGTAGGACGCACCATGTGGACAGAACTATAAAGGAAGAGCGCAGATATAACGAAAAAAACTATTTCAAAACTGTTTCAAAAGTGCGAACCACTGTTGTGAACTCAATATAAAAGGAGGGTTGTCTCTTCTAGTTCAAAAAGCAATGAAGAACAAAAACGACAAATGAAAGTAACAAACAATGCCGCTAGTACGGCTTCCCAATAGCTGAATTTGTTTGGTAACGCCGCGTATGCCGACCTCTCAGTGAACAAAGTGAAGCTGTCGATTGGCTGTTAATGTCCACCCTATGCCCGTATTTATGTTCATATTAGGTCACGTTGTTAACTGCTAAAAGGTACAAAATCCTCACGGCTTTAAAAGGTGGCGAACAATATTATTGCGTCAGAATTACGGGCTCATTGACCTGAACTCTGGAACAGCAGTGTCTTTTCCTTTCGTTTGCACTGATTTTTGTCCTGCTCGGTATCAATGGACAAAGTTGACCCGACGAGGAAGCTTATTGAAGCGGTCAATGACTTCCGACACGCTGATGTCGACATTTCTGAGGGCGTAGAGAAGTGCCAGGCCAACCATGCGCTCCTCAGACATCGTGGAGCGTAAGTAGTTCTTAAGTAACCTCATGCTTGAAAACGTTCTCTGTGCGCTGGCAGTGGTCACTGGAAGGGCGACTAGATTCTGGAGTAGCTTTTACACATTCGGATAGAACCTGCTGTCGCATTGAGAGAGAGCATCGGTTCCTGTACAGGGGCGCTGGTTTGCTGCTTTGTTCGCCCACTTTGTCCACCATAGTCGCAGTTCTCCAAAACCAGCCCTCGTTTCGACGTCATGCGCAGAAACGGTCAGGAGATTTTCTGCTCCTTTCTCCCGATCATCTTGCATTGGTGGTATTGCGGATGGTACAATTACTGAAAAGTCCTTTAGAAGTGCCCTGTGCTTTTCTAACCGTTGCTTTATGTGGTCAATGAACGTAATGAACAGGTTTCTGCGAAAATATTCTTCCGCGCTTTCGAATGCGTTGCTCCCAAAGTTTTGCTTCCGGACACCGGCTCGACGGCTAGTGATCTCCACGTTTAATTTTTCTGCTAATGCCTGCACTTGTGCAAATATTTTTGAGAAAGAAGCATTCGCGTTCTTGCGGTCATTTTCATTTGTCAGCTGTACCGCTTCTATGTCGTCACTGGCCGCGCTCATGTCGATACTCCTAGTCTGCAACTTCTTTGACAGTGGCAAAGTCAGTGCCAACACGTGCTCCGTCACATGCAGGCTTACAAGGAACGCTGGTGACAAGAGTGCCAACATTAGACTGTTTGCCTGTACTGGACTTTCGCCATTTCGGTTAAACATAATCTCCTCTAGTGCTGCGATCAACGGCTCAAAGAGGCTCACAAATGAAACACTGCATCGTGCTTGTCGACCACGCGCGTTTCGCATAGTCCCAAAAGGCGCTTTCTTGTAGACCCAGGACAGCTCAAAATTATCATTTTTCGCAAAACGTGTGAGCGGCTAGAATATTTATGGAAAAAATACTGACGTCGCCTTTAGAGTCCCAAAACAGTTTCGGAACTTTGTGACGGAGCATGCCGCACACAGAACTAGATTAAGGGAGTGAACGGCGCAGTGAGTGTAGAACGCGGCTGGATAATTCTCACGAACAGCAGCTTGACCACCATTCGTTTTGCCGGCCATCGAGCTTGCACCATCGTAGGCTTGACCACAGAGATTCTGGATGTTAATTCCCATGTGTATAAGGAACCTTATGACGGTGTCGGCGAGGGCCCGGCCACTTTGGTCGTGAATTGCACAAAGCCTAAGAACATTTTCTTCGATTTCGTTCGCATCCTCAAGCAGCTTACAAACAGTAAGCTGCTTGATACCAGCAATATCCGTCGTTTAATCAGCAAGTACGGAGAAGCAGCCTGCAGCGTTTACTTTTGTGACAAGGCTTCCCTTGATTGATGACGGCAGCAGAGATTTCTGTAATCTGGTTTTCTACATCTGGAATTAAATACGAGACATTATTTGGGCAACTTTCCAAATGCTAATTTAGATCTGTGTCGCCACAATCCGCTCGCATGCGAAGCAGCGTTCTGAAGTGGCCTGTATTTGTAGAGGAGGTTGTGCTTTCTATAATCCATGGGACCACTGTCTTTATGGCCACGGTGAGCCAGACCTTGCCGCCCGCAAAAGACAACTGTCTCAACAATAGGCTGTAACTTCCTTCGGTTCTCTCTTATTTGAATTTGCCTGCCATGGTCCAGTTGATCAACAACGCTGGGCACACATCCTGAGAAGGTTTGAAGAAAATTATTGGCTTCCAGCTTAGCGTCAGTGTGATATTTAGTGGCTTCGTGTGCACCGAATACTTCGAGGGCGTGCTTACACTTTTGAAATAAATGGCTTGGATACGAGGACCCCAGTGCGCGCATATTGGCCCTTGCCAACCTCACTTCTGCTAAAAACGACACACACTCGGCAAAACGCACCCTCTTGAAGCGCTGAGTAGCTGCATGGTTGAAAAAAAAAACATGGTTGATGCCTCCGTCATAAGAATCGGAATAACACGAAAGTAAAAAAAAAAAAAACGTGCCCTAGAAGTAACTGAATGTTTACTGTACATTGCTATAAGAGAGTTTGCACAATGTATATTGATGTCTGGCAGCTATAGTGCCGTTAACATGGATGCAACCACTTTGATGCTTAGTGGTGCATCTCCATGCCGACGACTAGCGTCCATGTTCAATGATTAAACAAACCCTTGTGGTAGCTGTAGTAGTTAACGGTGAAAGCGTAATCAGAGTACGAGAGTGATAGCCAGAAGAGCGTCGCATATTGGACGCAGAACTTGGTCGCCATCCTGCGGCATGGTAAATTGTGATTGAACACCACGGCCGCACTAGAGGGAAACGCAAAGCACGTCGTGCCGCAGCGGTAGCCCGGCCGCAATTTTAGGGGCGAAGCTCCTTATAGCGGCACCCGTTCGTCCCCGTCGTAGTAGTGTGTAACCAGTCTTAAAGACGGAGGGGGCGTGCACACATGAAGGCTCCCTAAAGACAATGCGCTGCGACAGTACGTGATATGTATCGCCCTCTCCTCTCCTACGCTTCCCCCTCTTTCTCCTCTCCTACGCCCCCCCCCCCTATCTTGCCTCGCGGCGCAGCGGCGCCGACGCAGGCAGCGTCGCCAGGCAGCGTCGCGGCAGCGTCTTGATTGAAAAAAACCGACCGCTCGCGCTGCACAACCGTTCACTGACCGCCCCGTATATATAGGCACTGGATTTTGACCTCCAAGGTAGTGCGTGTGTGCGATTTCTCCTGTGTGTGATTAAACAATGAAAATTCACAGCGTACATGTAAAATTAAAGTGAGCTGCAAGTCGTCATAACTCTCACCGAGCCTTTAGTATAAACGCGCCCGATCTCACGTCGGTGATGATGTACTGGGCAGAATTCACGGAAGATTCACGGTTTACCGATGAACCTCCGCAGCTTCGCCCACTCATCGTCATTCACTCCGTGGATATGTTGTGATTTTTCTCGGGGCGAGCGCGTAGGCGGGGAACGCGGTGTTACAGGCAGGTGAGCCAGGCGCGCGTCGCAGAGCTATTTTTGGTTGATTAGCGTGATGCTATGAGCGAGGCCGACGCTTTTACGACGCTTGCGTTAAGGTCTCCACCTCGCGGTGTGTTAAGGCATTGACAAAATTACACTTCTATTGAATGCGCGCCGAATGTTACGAACGTGTAACACGTGTAACGCGTTGCAGGTACTAATCGCGAAAGCCACATTAATGACGAATTATTCTACTTTGCCGCTCTCACAGGGCAACACCACCCGCCGACCGGGAGAGTGGTAGATATAAAAGGCGCGTTTGTAAAGCCTCCAGAGTCTGTGACCATGGCGCAGTGGATAGCGCGCCCGGCATGTGTTGTTGCGGGCCGAGCGGTCGTGGGTTCGATGCCCGTTGACGGAACTTTGCCATCTGATCGTGTACATTTTTTGACGTCATTTCCGTGACGGAAATACCTCACTGAAGTCTTGGTGGACCCCGGCGTAAAACACTTTCGTGTTAAAAATCTTGCAAAAAAGCCACCTTCCAGAACCTTTCAACTGTCTATGGCATTGTCGTGCTAGAAAAAAAAAAACATTTTAGACGACATCTGGGTGGTTTTCGGTGAAGGTGGTTATATCGGACGGCGGTGTATAATAGAACGAGAAACAGAAACATTTTCAGGGGGGGAGGTGGCGTGGAGGCTGAAGCGCAATAAATCCCATCCCCCGGGTGACGGCCCTGGTCGGTGGTGTATGAAAGCACGAAAAATTTCGGGGGGGGGGGGGGGGCTGAAGCCCCACAAGCCCCCCCCCCCCCCTCTACGCCCCTTGCTGGCAGCAAACTCTTTTGTATCCGATCTCGCGTAACTCTACAAAACGTTGGTGTAAGAGAATACGGCCGCTCCAGGGAAAGGTGCTCTTTCTGCACAGTGTCTTCGCATTGAGAGAGCAGCTCGTAGAAGGGTATAAGAGCCGCCCGCTGATGGCTGCTGAGAGAGCGCGCGCGCCAGCGATCGCTACCGCGCCCTTAGAACCAAAGCTCAAGGTTGCTGCTCGAGCGACAACCCCCCCCCCCCCCCGCTCGCGTCTTTTCATGCTCGTTCAAGACGGGCGGGGCGTTTCCTGTCTGCTTCGATGGCAGGATGGGCCGGCTCGTTTGATCTTTGCTTCAGCCGCATTCGTCGCCCTCACTCGCGCGCTTTTATCCGCGGTAGAACATACTATGCGCGGATGGATGTTATCAATTTGGACTTTATACGGGACATGACTGCAAAAACCGGTCGAGAGTGTCCATATAACTGCTATCGCAACAAAAAAGGACAGCAGTTCTCAAATTTCCTGATGCTTGCCTTATTGCGCCCAGAACGCTTTTTAGGCCACGTTTGCCGCAGTGCACCGATCTCCTGCGGAAAAGCATACTCAGATTTAGAAGGGGCTATTAGCACTAGCTGTCAGGGACACAACACATTTTGATCCTTAATTACTCATCCATGCGCGCGCCGTGTAATTACGAGTACTAGTACGATCGCTGGCGTCTAAAAAATTATTGGCAACCATCTGGAGCTGCTGTGTGTGGCGTTTCTGTGGCCTTGAGAAACAAACAGACAAAAAAGTACGCCAGTAGTTAGGTTTGGTTTGGTATCGACAGCCCCTCGATGGTGCGAGTGCACGCTGGCAACGCGAAGGAACAGCCAGAGTCTGGTTGAAGGCAGCGTTTATTCACGGCGACCGTTCGCACGGGCCGCGCCCAGCGAAGTTTCTCAGTTCCCGTCTTCCAACCGGCATTGCCGCTCAGTTGAAAAACAATCATACAAACACTGTACGTTTCCCATCTCAGTTGACAAACCATTATACAGACAGTGTACGTTCCCCCTCTCCTTGCTAGGAGAAAAGGAATCCGCGCGACGCTCTCCTTCCTCAGAACCACCCGCGTTGGCCATTACTGCCGACGGACGTAACACGATATCCCGCTTCGGACATCGCTTGTCCATTTCTGCCGCTGCGGCCACGTGGCCTGGACCGCGGCGACCGTCCCGAGAATCCTCTGCGGCGGTTCGCTTCCCCGACGCACTCTCCTAGCAATAATTCCGGGAACCCGCCACAGCTTTTGAGCCATGCATCTCTCCCGACGACCCCCTGTGGTGTCGGCGCCACGGATCCGCATCCCCTGCGACCTAACAGCTCGCAAACAACGAGCAGCAGCCCGCTCACATATTCTGAAACGCTCACGCTCTCTGAGACTGACTCCAGTTTTCTTTTTCTCCACCCCAACTTGCTCCTGCTTTACGAATCCCCCGAATTTCGAGGTTGCCAGTTTCTCAGGTCCACATGAGCATTTGCAGTGCCTGTCGAAATATTTGACAGACCCTGCAAATGCTAATCTGGACTTGGTCATTGTTCGCACTGTGGGGTGGCTCAACACACTGCTTTTATTGAAATAGCAATGTTCGCGTGCACTGTGCACGAGTTAGCTGATGTTGAATGGCTTGTACATATTTTTGTTTTCTTTTCTAAAAGTAAGCCTTCTTTGTTATACTGCTCCAAATTTGGTATTGCGTGCTAAAAAATTGAGGTCTTTTTTTCGTGCTCCAAAAGCAACATTTTGCTGCTCCGAAAATTGCACCAAATCCTGTTTCGGCTGTTGCACCCCTGCATTTGTGACTTATACAGGGTGTTTTTTAGACAATACAGATTTTTTATAAAAATTATGTTAACTCTATGTCGACGCGGAAATACTTTCCCGCAGCTAAAATGACGTTGGCGCGTTAAGTCTTTAATTACTGACTTGAGGGCAGGTGCTTATATAATAAAGTTGTAATGCGTCTCAATTTATGGCATACCTATTTTTTAGAAATCACAAAGGTTGCACGTAGATCGAGATATTCGTCACCGAATTTGAAGGACGAAATCCAAACTGATCGCGCACAAAGCGCGGCGGAACGCCGGAATGACACGTGACAGGGAAGGGATGAAATTTGAATGAAAGCGCGCCAAAGCAGAAGAAAAATCGGCAAGCATTCTGATATACACTAGTAGACAGCTTGGCGTGCGATGGGTGGTGCATATCTGTTTCTTCTTTAAACTATAAAGAGGCGCGAAAAACTAGTTTGCCTGTCTGCAAGAAGAAGCGCTTTTCCCGGAAACATGGCCGCGGCGCGCCGTCATTCAAATTTCGTCAGTCCCGCGTTCGGGAGGAGTGGCGTCGTAGGCAGGGTGTCGGAACGAAATGTTTTTCGTTTCGGTTTTAGTTTCGTTTCTCCGCAAAAAGTTCCGTTTCGTTTCTGTTCCGGAACGAAAAAAAAAAAAGCGTTCCGTAACGGTTTTTTTTCTTTGTATAAAAAAGAAAGTATGAAAAAGGTAAAGCAATCATTAAAAAAAAAAACATTGGATTTGTGATGTAGTTACTTGCCCTCCTCTTAAGAAAGTGGGACAAGGGTAAAACACGTTCTTCAGAGGAGCGGAAGTAACTGTACCACGTATTCCTACCAACTAGCATAAACCAGTATTCATTTCAGAGTCATAGTGTTTATTTTTTCATAAGACAAATACGAATTTTTTTAGTTGGCTTAATTCTTTGTGTCAAGGGAGTGAGCACGATCGCAGAAGTAGCACGCCATTGATTGTACTCTCTGATGTGCGAGACCGCTGTTCTGATAACAAGATCGCCAGGCCTGCGTGAAACACGCAGCAAGTCACAGCAAAAGCTAGAAGAGCGGACTTTGTAGAGCCCGTTATCTCTTGGCGCAACTAATACAAGTAAACATGCAACGTACCCACTATACGTCATAAATCGTCGCAAGTTTTCTGAAGTAGCAAAGTTCCCACTATGCCATTTTTCTTCATTCTTCGGAGAATCGCGATACCCGCTACACATCTGTAAGGCATTATCTGCACTTTGTGCTGTGGCTGATAATGAAGAATTATGGCTGAGCACTTTGCAGTGGTTGGGAAGGAGTGTTGCGGAATGGGCGCCTCCATTCGATTACAATTCCATTCCGGGGAATTAGAACTTGCCGCAATTCCATTCCTTTCAATTCCTCGGAATGAAAAAAACTTAGCCCATTGGCACTAAGGGAATGGCCTGGCAGTCCGATTCCATTCCTGTAATTCCTCAACTTAGGAAAGGCATTTTGATAGTTTTATCGAGTTGAAATGAACGCCCCATAAAGATGATGTCATCGAATGCATTAAGGACTGCAAAAGTACGCAAAACACGTTGCCAAGGTCGAGGAATAGTAGCTTGGTGACATATCTCGTGCAGTACAACCACCCTACTAATTCCCATAGGAGCAGTTGTTTCGCTACCGATAGTATTTGCGTGGTCAACATGTTTGAACGAATGGTGGTGTTTCAATATTGTTTAAGCTTAAATCTGTTAATGCTAAAATGACGACATAGCGTATTTTATGCTGACAAAAGCGCCTTTGCATCGAATACGGAATACTGGGGTAGTGGTTATTAAGGAAAGGAAAAAGGCACCTAATTTCTCTCTGCCTATAGGCGACACGGCGCAGTGCCTTGTAGGGGTGGGAGTAAGGAGGGAATAAAAGAAAAGTAGGAAAATAGAGAGAAAAGTGATAGGAGCACATCCATCCAACGAAGAGAAAATAGGACAGGAAAGATGGGGAAACGGTCACGGGAGTTCAGGGACGGGTCCGCGAAACACAGCTAGAGGCACGGGGCACAACATCGGCGAAGCGACGGAGGCCCCGTCGATGAGCGGCGCACGGCATAGCAGGCGAGGAGTCCGTCACGGGGCGCCGGTCAGGGAGAGGTACGAGGAGTAATCCAGGACATCGCGGCCGGCACGTCCGTCTTGCTTGAAATCCAGCGAGCGAATCGGAACACTGGGCCGCACTGCCCGTCAGCACTCACGCTTGTCAAGCGCGCCTCGCAAGCATGGATGGGGTGAGGAGAACTTTCTGTGTTCGCCTGTGCTCAGGTATGCAATGTCTTCCTTGTCGCAAAGGTTATTTACGCGTGTCAGGTACTAAACTGCTCGTGAGATAAAGATCAGGCTGTGCATAGAGTATTCGCCACTTTCGGGTGGGGGTATCAATGGGAACCAACGCGCAGGGGTAATTTGTTTCTCCCTTCGGTATCTGTTGGGATAATGCATTTGTTTCTACACTAACTTATGCCTCCGTTTGTAGTAGGCGCGTTGCTTATAAATGTACCGTGCTTGTAAGCAGCTAAGCCATTTTAAAAATACTGCTTTAGTGTTAACTTGCGAGGCTCTGACTTACTAACGTTTGAAGCTTTTTTCTTATACAACGCGATAGCGGTCACGTACACCGGCGGCTGCGGACAACTATGGAGCCAAAATCGGCTGTTGTGATCTCATAACAGCTTTCGCTGTAACAAACTTCAGCGCCGACAATGCCCTCTCCACTTTGGCCTGCTTGACAGGCGCGAAAAGTCCACTTGCGTTAATATAAACATCTCTGGTTGCCACTGTTCTCGTTTTTCGCACAATTTCAACATATCTTTGCTTTGGATTTCCTGTCTGAGGTACGCGCTAATACTATACCCTGAGATAGAGCACTGCACGGGCCGGATTTTACGGCCCGGGCCCGGCCCGGGCCCGCTTTATGAAGCCCGAGCCCAGCCCGGGCCCGTGGTTCCAAGCCCGAGCCCGGCCCGGGCCCGGGCGTACTTGACCGTACCCAGCCCGAGCCCGGCCCGGGCCCGTCGTTCCAAGCCCGGGACCGGCCCGGGCCCGGCCGTTCATTACTAAACTAATCCAGGGCGCGCTTGTTCATGACCAGGCCCGACCCGGGCCCGCTAGAGGATATTAGTTGTTGATGATTATTAATGATGCCGTGCGCTTTGTAGCGGGCGATCGGACGGGAAATCCGGTGTGTACATGCATCGAAATGTTGCTTTGCCCACGGTGGTAGCTCAGCGGTTAAGCTGTTTCGCTGTTAAGTCCTAGGACGCGGGTGCGATTCCCGTGGCCACGGCGGCCGCAATTTGGTGGGGGCGAAATGCAAGAACACCCGTGTATATACTTATCTTTAGGTGCACGTTAGAGAACTCGAGGTGGTCGAAATTGATCCGGTGCAACTACGGCGTGCCTCGTAATCATATCGTGGTTTTGGCACGTAATACCAAGGAATATAAATGAAATGTATCGTATGTGTCAACCTCGAATAAAAGACCGAAATCTTTATGCCTCCCATGGGAACAACCGTGATCTGGCCCATTGTTAGTGCTGTTAATATATATATATATATATATATATATATATATATATATATATATATATATATATATATATATATATATATATATATATATATATATATATATGTATATATATATATATTATAAAGATGTTTATCGGCGGACACTCGGCGAAGATGAACGACAGCGACAGTCAAGGCGGGGCCGACTCTACAATATATATATATACACGTGTGGAGAGAGAGAGAGAGAGAAGGAATGTAGGAAAGGCAGGGAGGTTAACTAGACTATGCGTCCAGTTTGCTACCCTACACATTGGGAGGGGGAAAAGAGGAGTAAAAGGAAGAGAGAGAGAGAGAGAGGAGGAGGAGGAAAGATCTTAGGAGCCTGGTCGCGTGGCATATCAGCGCAGAAAGCCACACGAGCCCTCCTGCGGTACTTGAAAAGAACCCTATTGAGCGACCGCCTGTGAAACTCGGCACTGTGTGTGTGTGTGTGATGTGACATGTGTCTATACACGTGTAACTTCAGCTTGGCACAGTATACCTTAGACCATGGAATGCATAACATTCGCGTGTGCTCGAAGGCCCGACTTACGCCTTTTAATGAGCGGGTCCGAGTACGGCCCGGCCCGCAGCCTCAAGCCCGGGCCCGGCCCAGGCCCGCAGCTTCAAGCCCGGGCCCGGCACGGGCCCGCACTTTCAAGCCCGAGCCCAGCCCGGGCCCGCCGGAAAACGCTTCGGACAGCCCGGCCCGGGCTTTCGGGCCGGCCCGGGCCCGTGCAGTGCTCTACCCTGAGATATGCTCACATTGCATGAGCTGCAGTTGTTCCTGATTGCAAAATTTTCTCGTGAACCGAAAAACGATTGAAAAAATTTCGGTTTCACTCCGGAACGAAATAATAAATAACGTTTCGGTTACGTTTTCGTTCCGGTCAAAAATATCGTTTTTTTCGTTTTTCGTTTTCGGTTTTCGTTCCGTTCCGACACTCTGGTCGTAGGCGCGGCAGGCACGCTGGCGCCGGCGCGCGCACCGACTCCGCCACCGCCGCGCGCGGCTCGCCGCTGCTTGTCTGCGCTGCATTCCCAGACAAAGAAAAGGTTGATATTGCGGTTTTCTGTGCACAGCACCAAACACTACGCGCAAAAGTAAGGCCATGCGCGGGCACAAGTGAGATGACTTGCAGCTTTTTCCGGAAACATGGCCGCGGCGTGCCGTCATTCAAATTTCGTCACTCCCATATGACGGGTAGTTCCGGGCTGACGTAGCAGAACGGTCGCACCGTTACCTCGAGGGAACTCTGGCGCTGCGATCGTTCGGCCACCTGCATATAAGCGGCCCTTCAATCGCCATTAAGCGTGACAAATTCTGCTGTGACGGGCTGGGCCCGCTATATGCGGCCGCGAGCGGACGCAACGCTTATATGGAGCCCGGTGTCTATTGGCGCGAAAACGCGTCGAGTGGACGCAACGCTTATAGCCCGTTCATTCTGGCGAGAAATTGAGATCAGCGCTGCGGCAAGGAGAGAGAGAGAGAAACCTATAGCAGAGTCATTTAATTCTCTTTATGGTCACGAAACTACACCGTCACGCCATTCGCAATGCCCACGAACTATAGGTGGCGCGCCGTGCTTTTCAAGATGGCGCCAGGAGGAGGGTCACCCGTCAACCCGTTTGTTAGCACAGGAACCTGGATTTCAAGCAAGACGGACGTGCCGACCGCGATGTCCTGGATTACTCCTCGTACCTCTCGCTGATCGGCGCCCCGTGACGGACTCCTCGCCCGCTATGCCGTGCGCCGCTCATCGACGGGGCCTTCGCCGCTTCGCCGATGTTGTGCACCGTGCCTCTAGCTGTGTTTCGCGGACCCGTCCCTGAACTCCCGTGACCGTTTCCCCATCTTTCCTGTCCTCTTTTCTCTTCGTTGGATGGATGTGCTCCTATCACTTTTCTCTCTATTTTCCTACTATTCTTTTATTCCCTCCCTTACCCCCACCCTACAAGGCACTGCGCCGTGTCGCCTATAGGCAGACAGAAATTAGGTGCCTTTTTCCTTTCCTTAATAACCACAGAAGAAGTACGTGCGGACGTACGGCCCGTGCCACTTTCACCGGATGAAGTCATGAGCTGCGCTGAATTGGATATGAGACTAAACTACTTTCCCAAACCATGGAAAGTGCTAAGTACTCGCCACCTAATTATTTGCTGTGGCGTGAAATGTTATATATCAGCTCCGTTACCGTGCATAACGATGCTTTGCGAAATCCTGTGCGTGCTACATAAAACTGCATGAACTAAAATTGACGTATGAGCAGAACGGCACTCCGCGGTAGTACGTACCGAGCCAACGTTTATAGATACGTTGTACCGAGCCTGCCTTACGGATTTGCCGCAGTAGTAGGCCGCCAGCGAGTAGCGCTATCGCTGCTGCACGGGACCGCACGTTTAACGTGGTGATGGTTTGCAAACATAATACGCCGTCGTCATTACTTGTGCAGTCGGGAACGCGGAGTTACGTCTTCAACGGAACACAAGCATTTAACTTCCCATTCAGTAACGCTTGTGCTACAGCCATGCTGAAACTCTAGCCGTGTGCAATTCACTTCACTCGTATGTTGCAGGCTCGATCAGCACGATCGAAACATGAATGTCGAAAAGAATGCACACGTATCCTTTTCGCAACGTCGAAGAAGTTAGCCGAGAGGCGTGGATTGTTGCTGTGACTGCACGTTCCAACACTCTAACCATTTCGCTTCTCTGGTCGAGCTCGAGCGTGTTGGCGGCATGCGGCGCTCCATAATATTGTCACGTGGTAGTGACGTCGACGAAGACAGCAGTCGGCGTTTGCAGGATGAAACTGTTTATTTGGCCGAACTTGTGGCCGGAAAATGAGAACTAGCACTACAGCAATACACGCTGTACAATGATAGCGGCGAACAGGGCGTCGTCCGTCGATCAACTGACAAGCGATCAAGCGCGTCGGCTTTTATACAGGCGCTATCGAACTTTCCAGCAATATCGCTGGTGGCGCCGTTATCTCTAGACAAAACTGGAACATTCGCGTGCGGGGCGCAATCTTAACAAACCGATCTACTAAAATCGCGACGCTTCTAGAACACTACTTCGCGGACAGCGTCGAGCGTTGATAACCGTCCCTGCCGGTCAAACCCGAATACATCAAAACAAGACAAGAAGTGGGCGTGGCATTGCCCCCCTCTGAAAAAGCATCGTCCCGATGCTTATGAAAGAACATAGAAGAGAAAAAAACAAAACAAAGCAAGTGCATACACAAATTACCATAACGAAGGAAAAAAATAGAGTCCCCAGGCTCGCTAACGCGCAAAAAACGGCTTAAGGCGCACGACATGGACGACTTCAGGTCGCGCACGGCGCCGCTGAGAGTTCGTAATGCCGTCAGGGGCAACCTCATAGTCGAGTGCGCCGAGGCGTCGAAGTACCCTGTACGGTCCGAAGTATCGTCGAAGAAGCTTCTCACTAAGTCCTCGTCGGCGTATTGGCGTCCATACCCATACACGGTCACCGGGTTGGTATTCCATGTGGCGTCGTCGAAGGTTGTAGCGGCGGCTGTCAGTCGTCTGCTGGTTCTTGATCCGTAGGCGGGCGAGCTGTCGTGCTTCTTCGGCGCGCTGTAGGTAGGTGGTCACGTCGATGTTTTCCTCGTCGGTCACGTTTGGTAGCATGGCGTCGAGCGTCGTTGCCGGGCTCCGTCCGTAGACCAACTTGTACGGCGTCATCTGCGTCGTTTCCTGTACGGCCGTGTTGTACGCGAAGGTCACGTACGGAAGGATGGCGTCCCACGTCTTGTGTTCCACGTCGACGTACATGGCCAGCATGTCGGCGATGGTCTTATTTAGACGCTCGGTGAGGCCGTTGGTCTGTGGGTGGTACGCGGTGGTGCGGCGATGGCTTGTGTGGCTGTATTCCAAGATCGCCTGAGTTAGGTCAGCCGTGAACGCCGTACCTCTGTCGGTGATGAGAACCTCTGGGGCGCCGTGTCGAAGGACGATGCTCTCAACGAAGAACTTGGCTACCTCAGCGGCACTGCCTTTGGGCAGGGCTTTTGTTTCGGCGTAGCGGGTGAGGTAGTCGGTAGCCACGACGATCCATTTATTTCCGCAAGTCGACGTTGGGAACGGCCCCAGGAGGTCCATCCCGATCTGCTGGAATGGTCGCCGAGGAGGCTCTATCGGCTGAAGGAAGCCTGCTGGTCTTGTGGGCGGTGTCTTCCGTCGCTGACAGTCTCGGCACGTCCTTACGTAGCGAGTGACGTCGGCGGCAAGGCGCGGCCAGTAGTACTTTTCGTGTACTCGTGCGAGCGTTCGGGAAAGTCCGAGGTGTCCAGCCGTCGGGTCGTCGTGCAGGGCATGCAAAATTTCTGGTCGCAGTCCCGAAGGTACAACGATAAGGTAGCTGGCTCGGGCCGGAGAGAAGTTCTTCTTTACGAGGGACGTTGTTTTTCAAAGAAAATGATGCCAATCCTCGCCTGAATACTTTTGGGACAACGATGGTCCTGCCCTCTAGGTATTCCACTAAACCCTTCAGTTCAGGGTCGGCTCGCTGTCGTTCGGCGAAGTCTTCGGTACTTATGGCTCCCAAGAAGCTGTCATCATCCTGGTCGTCGGGCGTTGGTGGGTCGACGGGGGCACGAGACAAGCAGTCGGCGTCGGAGTGTTTCCTTCCGGACTTGTACACGACAGTAATGTCAAATTCTTGAAGTCTCAGGCTCCACCGTGCGAGGCGACCTGAAGGGTCCTTCAAGTTAGCTAGCCAACACAAGGCGTGATGGTCGCTCACAACTTTGAAGGGGCCTGCCGTAGAGATAGGGGCGAAACTTTGACGTAGCCCAGATGATGGCGAGGCACTCCTTTTCTGTTGTGGAATAGTTGACCTCTGCTTTAGACAGCGACCGGCTAGCATAACTGATAACCCTTTCCAGTCCGCCCGCCCGCTGCACAAGGACGGCGCCGAGTCCTATGCTGCTTGCATCGGTGTGAATCTCCGTATCGGCGTATTCGTCGAAATGCGCAAGTATCGGAGGTATCTGCAGGCGTCGTTTCAGTTCATGAAATGCTTCGATTTGCGCTGTTTGCCACCTGAATTCGACGTCAGTCTTCATGAGCTGCGTTAGTGGCTCGGCGATCCGTGAAAAGTCTTTGACAAAGCGTCTGTAATAGGCGCATAAGCCGAGAAATCGGCGCACGGCCTTCTTGTCGGTGGGTGGCGGGAAAGCGGCGATGGCAGCTGTTTTCTGCGGGTCTGGGAGCACTCCAGTCTTGCTGATCACGTGACCCAGAAACAAGAGCTCCTCGTACGCGAAGCGGCACTTTTCTGGCTTCAGGGTGAGCCCGGAGTTCTTGATTGCTTGAAGTACGGATTGAAGTCGCTGGAGGTGTTCGTCGAAGTTCGAGGAATACACAACGACGTCGTCCAAGTAAACAAGGCAAGTCTGCCACTTCAAGCCGCTAATACAGTATCCATGACTCGTTGGAAAGTCGCAGGTGCCGAGCCAAAGACCGAAGGGCATGACCTTGAATTCGAACAGGCCGTCCGGCGTTATAAAGGCGGTCTTTTCTCGGTTCTCTCTCGTCGACTTCAATTTGCCAGTAGCCGGTCTTGAGGGTCCATCGACGAAAAGTAATTCGCGTTGTGGAGTCGATCCAGGGTGTCGTCTATCCGTGGGAGAGGGTATACGTCCTTCTTTGTGATTTTGTTCAGGCGACGATAATCGACGCAGAAACGTAGGGTCCCATCCTTCTTCTTCACTAACACCACGGGAGACGCCCACGGGCTGTTGGACGGCTGGATGATGTCGTCGCGTAGCATTTCATCGACTTGTTTCTTAACGGCCTCCCGTTCCCGCGTCGAAAACCCGGTAGGGACTCTGACGGAGTGGTCGAGCATTTCTTCTGTTATGATGCGGTGCTTAGCAAGGGGCGTTTGTCGGACCCGCGACGACGACGAGAAACAGTCCCTGTATTCCTGCAGAAGGCGTCGAAGCTGTTGCTGTTGGCGAGCGGGAAGACTTGGGTTTACGTCGAAGGGTGGCTCAGGGATCGTGGTCGTAGCTTCGTCAGAATCTGAAAAGGCAAACGCATCGCTGACGGCCAATATTTCTTCGATGTATGCAATCGTCGTGCCCCTGCTCAGGTGTCTGTATTCCTGGCTGAAATTCGTTAGCATCACGCTTCCTTTCCCTTCATACAGCCGAGCAATGCCTCTTGCGACGCAAATGTCACGGTCTAGCAGCAAACCCTGATCGCTCTCGATGACACCTTCGATGCATTCCGCCGTTTCGGTGCCGACGGGAATTATGATGCTGGATCTAGGAGGAATGGTGACTTGATCCTCGAGCACGTTCAGGGCATGTTGACATGGGTTCGTATCCGGTGGTGTCGCTTTCTCCGACGATAGGGTTATCGACTTGGTTCTTAAGTCGATGACGGCGCCCGTGGTCACTTAGGAAGTCCATTCCAAGTATCACATCCCTGGAGCAGTTTTGTAGGATTACAAAGCTCGCAGGATAAGTCCGGTTGTTGATAGTGACTCTCGCCGTGCAGACACCAATCGGCGTTATTAGATGGCCTCCAGCGGTACGGATCTCGGGGCCTTCCCAAGCAGTCCTAACTTTCTTCAACTTTGCTGCGAACGGCCCACTGATGACGGAATAGTCGGCTCCAGTATCGACGAGAGCGGTGACGTTGTGGCCGTCGATCAGAACGTCGAGGTCGCTAGTCCGCCGTCTTGCGTTGCGGTTACGTCGCGGCGTCGGGTCACGGCTACGTCGGTTTGCACCGCTGCTTCCGCGTTGCGTCGTCAGGTCTGCTTCCGGTCGCAAAGTTTCGTCTTCGGGACGTCGACGTCGTTCGGCGTGCGGCGGGGACTCGGAACTTCGTCGCGGTGTCGTCGTCGACGGCGGAGGATCTTCAGCATTTCGTCGTTCAGCAACCGCACCTCCATCGGTTGCTGCCCTTAGTTTTCCGGATACGGGCTAGGCGACCGGCCCCGGTTTGGGCCAGTGTACTGCCGGCGGTGCGGTGACATGTAGCGGCCGGGCGACGGTGAGCGGGAAGGTCGTCGTTCTTGCCACTGTGTGCCTGTGAGGTAGTCGTCGATGTCGCGAGGCCGTTCGCCTGGCTGCGGGCGCGGCGCGTTGACGGGGAATCCGCGTAGCCCCATCTGACGGTACTGGCAGCGGCGGTACGTGTGGCCGGCCTCCCCGCAGTGGTAGCAGAGCGGGCGGTTGTCAGGGGCACGCCAGACATCGGTCTTCCTCGGGGTGTAGCGCTGGCCGACAGGTGGGCGGTAGGGCGTCGGTGGCGGCGGCGGCGTCTGGCCGACAGGTGGACGGTAGGGAGTCGCTGGCGGGGTCTGGCGACGGTACTGCGGCGGTGTGTCGTCTTGGCGTGGGCGTGGAGGAGGAGCATGACGGCGGGCTGCAGCAGCATAGCTCATAGCTTGCGGCTGCGGCTCTGCTAGCTGAGGCGCACCGAGTGAATGCTGGATCTCCTGGCGCACGACGTCGGCGATGGAATCCACTTGAGGTTGCGACGAAGGTAGAATTTTTCGCAGCTCCTCTTGCACGATTGCTCGAATCGTCTCACGCAGGTCGGCGGATCCTAGTGCTTGAACGTCGGCGTAGCTTGTGGTCGAGAAGCTGCGGTTGTATTGCCGTGTTCGCATCTCAAGCGTTTTCTCGATTGTTGTTGCTTCGGAGACAAATTCTTCGACGGTATTCGGCGGATTCCTCATAAGTCCAGCGAAGAGCTGTTCCTTTACTCCTCGCATGAGGAAGCGGACTTTCTTGTCCTCGGGCATGGCAGGGTCAGCGTGGCGAAATAGCCGGGTCATTTCCTCTGCAAAGATGGCCACGCTTTCATTTGGAAGTTGGACCCGCGTCTCCAGCAAGGCTGCGGCCCTTTCCTTTCGGACGACGCTTGTGAACGTCTCCAGGAAAGCGCTGCGAAAGGCGTCCCAGGTGCGAAGAGTGGACTCCCGATTCTCGAACCAGGTCCTTGCTGCATCTTCCAGGTAAAAGTAGACGTGGCGCAGCTTGTCCTCGGAGTCCCAGTTGTTGAACGCTGAGACCCTTTCGAAGGTCTCGAGCCAGGTTTCCGGGTCTTCGAATGACGACCCGCGGAAAGTTGGCGGCTCCTTGGGCTGCCGGAGAAGTATCGGCGCAGGCTGCACGGGGTCGGTCATCGTCGCTGCGGTCGGTGTTGGGACCTGGGGCTGCCTGGTGTTTTCGGGAAGGAGCCCGTACTCTGGCTGCAGTCCCCTCTGCCTGCGGCTTGTTCGACGATCCGGGTTTTCTTTGCCGTCGTCCTCCTCGCGGCTTGGGCTTGGGTCAGCGCTTCGCGGGGGCGTCCGGATCATGGAAGAAGCAGCACCTCCACCAGATGTCACGTGGTCGTGACGTCGACGAAGACAGCAGTCGGCGTTTGCAGGATGAAACTGTTTATTTGGCCGAACTTGTGGCCGGAAAATGAGAACTAGCACTACAGCAATACACGCTGTACAATGATAGCGGCGAACAGGGCGTCGTCCGTCGATCAACTGACAAGCGATCAAGCGCGTCGGCTTTTATACAGGCGCTATCGAACTTTCCAGCAATATCGCTGGTGGCGCCGTTATCTCTAGACAAAACTGGAACATTCGCGTGCGGGGCGCAATCTTAACAAACCGATCTACTAAAATCGCGACGCTTCTAGAACACTACTTCGCGGACAGCGTCGAGCGTTGATAACCGTCCCTGCCGGTCAAACCCGAATACATCAAAACAAGACAAGAAGTGGGCGTGGCAATATCCACAATAATTGATACATGCAATGCACTAGAGGAACTATGCTTTTATTTTGATCTCGCTCAAGGATATTATACATTAACTACAATCAAAGTGACTTACGAGCGTGAAAGAACATTAACGCACGAGGGGACGTGAAGTGCAATTCGCTCCTCGTGAGTTAGCAGCTGATCGTTCACCGTCGCTGTCACTCTCGGTGCCTTCACAGTCTTCTACGTCCAGTGAAAATCCTCGTCGTCAAGATGGTTTCTTTCAACATCACTGCTGAAAGCAATCGGAAGAATTTCCTCCGCCGAACAACTTCGACCACTCCGCGTCACCACGTTTACAATTACAGAGACGTCTGGGCGCGGAGAACATTTCGCTCTCAGATCGGTCAACGAGCAAATCGCTTGCAGTGTGCTGCCACCTATCAACAAACGTACAAAAACAAGCGGCGCAGCGCTGGCTATGAAACCAACACACTGGCGAAGGACGGTGTGGAAAGCGTTCGCTCCACGAAAGGCGTGGAGCAGACGCATCCTCGAATGATTGAAACGTCGCTCGCACGATTAGTAAGAGCGCTTTGCTGACAAAGGATAGAGGCATATTTTAATGTATCGAGAACTTGAGATCGCTCAGTTTTACAAGAGCACATCGCGAGCCTGCGCGACCTCCCGCGTACAGTGTTATGGGATTCATGCACTACAAGAAACACTTACCAATGCTATATACAAGTAAAACAGGGTGAGCTTCAACTGAATATGTCAGACGATAACATTTAACTAACCTACGTGGCTACAGAAAAGCGTCGCGAAGCTGATAGTATGTGTACGCTGTGGGGTAGCAATGAAAACGCGAGTCGTCACGTATTTTCACGAAAACTTCGCGCCTCGCAAGAACGAATCAGATTTCTCGTGTCACGGAGGGCCCGGTTTGTTCACTGATGCAGGGAACATGCCAAGTCGTAGTGTTCCTTCCTTGCCAACGCGTTAACACTGAGGTTAGCACAGCCGAATAAGGGAGCGACTGCGTAGTGCTGCAATTTTGTCGTCTACTAACCCTCCTCGAGAGGACGCTCCTGAATTCCGCTTGGCGGCGCGACAGTCTATGAGCATTGCGAATGGGCGAGCCAGGCGAGCTTCATACGCTGCTCGGAAATTCCGCAACGCGCCGCCGCTGCGCCACAGAGGTGGTCGTCTGCACCGTCAGCGTATTGAAATATTTGCGCAGTGCGAGACAAGCTGCTGGATATGATATGTTTAAGTTAGCGGAAACGTTGTCTCAGGACTAAAATGCCTAACAGATGTTGCGTGCTGGGGTGCCGTTCCGGCTACAAGGGAACCAGAAAGGTGTCGTTGTTTTCTTTACCATTAAACAAGCAGCAGCGCGAGAAAGGGAAGCTGGCCATACCGCGACAGTAAAGTGGCGATTTTAACTTTGTGTCGAACTATACACGTGTACCTGCGAACAATTTCGACGCCTCGGACATTGTCACTGCGTGTGACTTTAACATCAACGGCGACTCCATGTCCCTGAAACGCGACAAACCAACGCTGAACGCTGACGCCGTTCCAAGGATTTTTGAAGGACTTCCTTCGCATCTCACGAAGCGCAAACCTCGATCTCGCTCATGGACAATGCGACCACCATGCAAACGACCACGTCAGTCGTCGTGTGAAGAGCTTCGAGCATCGCCGACGCCCTGTTTATACCGCATCGTAGCCACACGAATGGGTGTGTAGCAGCTCGTATTTTAGGTGCGAAGCTCCTTAAGGCGGCACCCGTTCGTCTCTCGTAGTCGTAGTCGTAGTAGTCGTAGTGCGTAACCAGTCTTACGCTTTGACCTCCAAGGTGGTGCCGGTGGGAGATTTTTCCTGTGCGTTGTTGAACAATGAAAATTCGCAGCGTGCGCGTTAACTAAAGCCGAATTCTTCTCTCATTCCCCATTAGCAGCCATTGGCATGTTCCATTAGGAAACGTTAGTAGAAGTAGAATTGTAAGTGTTAGCTAAAAGCCGACTTCTTCTGTCTCTCATTCCCATTAGCAGCCATTGTTTACCTCCAAGGTAGTGCCTGGTGAGATTTCTCCTGTGCGTGATTAAACAATAAAAATTTTGTTCAAAACGCCGTTGATTGATGAAATAAACCAACGAAAGACGCCAGATGTTTGTAAAAGCAAAACGAAAGTACGCCAGATGTTTCTAAAGCAAAACGAAAAGACGCCAGCTGCTGAACGAAAGACGCCAGATGTTTTCTAAAGCAATGGTTTTCTAAACAATGAAAATTCACAGCGTACATGTGAAATTAAAGTGAGCTGCAAGTAGTCATAACTCATCGAACCTTTAGTATAAACGCGCCCGATCTCACGTCGGTGATGATGTACTGGGCAGAATTCACGGAAGATTCACGGTTTACCGATGAACCTCCGCAGCTTCGCCCACTCATCATCATTCACTCCGTGGATATGCTGTGATTTTTGCCTATGTTTACAACTGGCACCGCTGGCACTTTGCTGCGAGTGCACGGTGTTTAATTTGACGGAAATGTTAAGAAAGCTGTACCTGTCGTAGTGTCGTAGTGTTGAGACGAAAGGAGCTTGCGAGGCCGCAGAGGCCGCGTTTCGATGTGGTCGACATGCAACAACACCAGCGCGCTGAGAATTAGGTACATCTAAAAGGCCCCTAGGTGGCAAAAATAATTCAGAAGACCCCGCAATGGTGTTCGTAATTACGAGGGTTGTACCAAAAGTAAGGTTCCCACTGAGCTACAGCCTCGAGGGAAAACGCTAGGCTGAATCCGACAACAGTGCCTTGCGCAGTGGTTCCCCCTCTCTCGAACCCTCCCGTCCGCTATTCGCTACGTCGCTCAGTGTTCGCTTAGCAGCCGTCAGAGATGGAAGTGTTGATCGCCGCTCCCGCCAAGTGCGAGGTTCGAGCAGTAATCCGTTTTCTCCACGCAAGGAGGTTACCGCTCGTGGAGATCCTTCGGTAACTGACTGAGGTTTATGGTGAAGAGTGCGTGTCCGTTCAGCACGTCCGCAAATGGTGCAGGGCTTTTGCTGAGAGTTGCACGGATTGGAAGACCGCCGCTTTCGGATGCGATTGTTCAGAAGATCAACAGTGAGCTGCTCAAATATCGGAGGGTCACTGTCCATGAACTTGTTGAGCGCATTCCTGAAGCTTCCCACGGCACAATTGAAAGAACTTTAACAAAAACATTGAGTTTTCGCAAGGTGTGTGCTCGCTGCGTCCCCCGGATGCTGACTGACGGAGACAAGGAGCAACGCCTTGTCTGTGCTCGCAAGTTTCTTCAACGATGTGAGGGGGAGGCAACAAGGAGACTCTATAGGCACGGGATATGAAACGTGGGTGTTTCATTACACTGCCGAAACAAACCACAATCTCGTCAGTGAAACACTGACCAAACTATGGCGAGCGATTCAGAATCGCCGGAGAGGACGACTTACGGAAGGAGTAGCGCTTCTTCACGACAACGCTCGACCCCACGTCGCTCGTCAAACACGTGAGCTTTTGAAGAAATTTGGGTGGACTGTTATGCCCCATCCCCCGTACAGCCCGGACTTAGCCTCCAGTGATTATCACCTCTTCCCGAAGGTAAAGGAACACTTAGGTGGCAAACGCTTCAAGAGCGACGATGAAGTCCAAGGAGAGGTCACACGCTTCCTCAACGGGTTTGCGGGAGACTTCTTCGACTTAGGAATACAAAAGTTGGGCACCGTCTTCAAACATGTGCCGGAAAAAATGGAGACTATGTTGAAAAATAGACAAAAGTGTAGGCTTTTCAACGATGTATAAATAATGACAATACACAATGTCTCCTATTTGTAAAATATATGGGGACCTTACTTTTGGTACAACCCTCGTATATCTTGGTATTCTTTGTTAATCCATGACTGTTCGTATTTTTTCGGCTGATACGACCTCGAGCTGCATATCTTGAGCTGAAGGAAAGATTACTTTTAAGGGCTCGTTTTTCTTTCTTAAACACAATATTAATGAGAACAGACACTACTGCCAACGAAAGTATAGGGTATGTTATTTGTAATGATTGGGATATAAATGCGAAGAAAGTAAAGTGGACGAAAAGATAACTTGCCGCCGGCAGGGACCGAACCTGCGACCTTCGAGTAACGCGTCCGATGCTGTTTTTTTTTCCTCACGGGTGCTCATTTTAAAACAGAAAACGGTTTCAGGAATGTATTTATGCATGCTGAGTGCTAAAAGTAAAAGCGTGAAAGCAAAGCAACCGTTGCGGAAGTTTAGAAAGCTAAAACACAGAGGCTGTCCCACACAACCCCAGCGATAGCAGCGTTCGTATAGCCTGTCAAGCACAGGTGCGCCTCTGGCGGCTGCCGCTGGCTCCATACAAGGGCGTCCGCAGAACTTTTTCTAGGGGGGTGCATCAGCAGAGGGTGGGGGAGGGGGACAAACAGCATAGGTAGCTTTTGTTTCATTGCCGTGACATGACCGGCAAGATTCGTCCATAGCAGTATGTAACGTGCAAAGTTGGCTGGTAATCCTGATTGATGTTTCATGCGGATATGCAGGACTGGAGTGTGCTAATCAAGCTGTGTAGCTTACTGCTACTGCATAGAAAATTATTATCCAAAATTCCAGGGGGGGGGGGCAGCTGCCCCCCCTTGCAACCCCCTCCGGACGCCCATGGCTCCATATGAAACTGACGCGGCAGTCTCGTGACCATAAGGAGCATTGAATGGCTCTGCCTATAGCAACAGCGCCGAGCGGGCGTGCTCAATGCTCGAAGTCCACGTTGACGTCGTGTAGTCTTTCCTGTGATGGCGCCGAATGCGGCCGGTGAACTCGTACAGCTAGTGCCTCCCTGACCTTGGCCGATCGTCTCTGTTTACGCGCCAAGCACGTGCGTTGGAAACACAATGGCCGTCAGTTACGTCAGTCGCCTCGTCGCTGCTGCCTCGTTCGCCTCGCAAAGATTTGTTTAAAATATACAAGTTAGTATTGTAGACGTGCCTGCGTTTCTGTTTACTCGTGAATGCGCAAAATTATCGCGCAAGCAACGCCCGCGACGTCTGCAATCCCAACGTGCGAAGGAGGTTTTCACCTTTGATCGCGTTCTCTCTCTGCTCACGCTGCTGACTTCTTCCCCCTACAGTTCTCTCTTCCATGCGCGTCGAGCGGTGTCTGTATCTCTTGCGCCCGCTCCTTGCGTGGTCTCTTTGTTTTCGTTGAGAATTCGGTCCCGCGGTCGTCTTGGCGTGCTTCAGCGTTTCGGCAGCGCCGATCAGGCCCTGTTACCCAGACCGACGTCAAAGGCATTCAGAGGTGCGTGCAGTTACGATGGCGCGTGTGAGTGCAATGTGTATGATTGCGATCTGAGTGAGTGCATCAGATTGCTCGCGGACAGCCTCCAGCCATGGGACCCAGGCGTGCCACATAAAGTTGTCTGGTGCTCCTACTGCGGGCACAGCCCCGTGAACCATGTCCGACTGGGTGAGTTTATTTCGATGCTCCCAATCTTTTGTTGTGCTGTTAGAAACAAAGCACCGCTCCTAACGAGTCTCTAGATTTGTGAAAGGCGCATCGGAAGAGCCTCTTGCTCGGACCTTTTCTTCGAAATGCATGAAGGTCGCAAATTGTCAGAAAGCGAAACACTGTTGTTCACTATTCTGTGGTTCGCGAATAAAGAACCACATCAAGCAGCATCTATAATGGCGCACCTGAAGTGGATCTCTCACTTATATATTGGTCAAAAACCGAATCAGTATTGTACGTGCATGACTACCGTAAAACGTTCGTAAACAATATAACTATTTATCTGCGTTTAGGTACTGCAACAGATATAGCTTGGATATTTGTTTTCGGCGCAGAGTTGCTAAATTACAATTAAGTCTATAGCTAGCTCATTCCATTGAATTTTATTTCGCACGACCATTTTGTCACAATTATGCAGCAATCTTCGGCGCAGCATATGAAACTTTAAAAAAAGCTATTTTATGTCTGACCAGACGACGAATACATGTTTGTCAAGACCAAGTTGAAAGGAGATATTCAGGGTAATTTTACGCCCAATTAAATATGCTATACGCAAACAGAAAATACTTTTGAATACAAAAATGTTTTTCTGCAAAAGAGCTTTAATTGCAAGGAAAGAAAGATTATATTCAATAAGCAGGTGGTGGCACCACTCTCAGACGCGTGCATTGACAGCCGAAAGGATCTGCAAAGTTGTGACATTAGTCTATATACAACAGCACCATTCACTGCATGCATCTGTGTACACATAGTGGGCCCTTTGAGTCTGCTAAAGTACTCTGACATTGACTTTTAATGTAATTTGTATTCATTATGACGACAAAAACTGCGCTAAAAACACAGACAAAGACGAGGAAAACAGGACAGGGTAATTTGTATCATTCACTGAGCAAAAGATTATACGTCAAATTTCACTATTAGAACATCCATGTATTGATTGAAGTTTGTCTCCTTGGTTCTGCAAAGAATATTTATACTAGCCTATGCGTAGCCACCTTACATGCGTATCCACTTTACATGATGACTGGGAACTGCTATGTATCCTTGTGTGGAAATGACCTCTAGTTTTTTCAATGTCGACTCTGTCGCTACGTCCACCTTGTTTGTTGCAGAGTTCCTTTACTGCCATTTAATAGGGCCCAGACAATTCCTTCAAAAGCTGAATTAGTAAGATATTTCAAGTACATCTGTATGCACAAAGGCGTACACACATAAGCAATCATGTAAGTCAATTTAGGCAATCCATTCGGGCCTTTTTTATTGTCATGTGATGCTTTCATTTCATAACAGGAACAGAAACCAGGTATTCCCAGGTTTGCACTGTGAGCGTGACATTACACAAGCCAAGTTTAGTGCCAAAGGACATGCCCAACACGCATGCCGTCTGTGACCACCTGTGATATGTCATCATTGAGAGGTGGCTTCAGGCCTCCATTTCGGCCTACTATTGAAGCAAGCCAAGGCTCTGCTTTCGACAACTTATGGTCTCAGTACATTCATTTGGCTGCTGTTTTTACCCATTTTCATGGAACAGATATGATATAGACATTGCGTACGAAACACAAAGAAACGCTTGCTTATACACTTGCGAGATCTGACATTGTACTTGTGGCTGCTTTAAATGCATTAGCAAAATTTCAAGCAATCGCACCTATAGCTGCGTATCGGGATTGCTGAAACTGCTTCATTTACTGTGGCATAAACCACGCCCATGACAATCTCAATTTATGCACGGTTTAGCATCTAAAGCTTGCAATATTTCAGTGCTGGAATTCATCCATCAACTACCTCTGAATTGTTAGCTTTTTGTATAAGGATGTGATATGCAAAATATGAAACATATATTAGTTTTCGTTACTTTTTTTCCAGTGTCTTGGAGATGTCCATGTCCAGGACCCAGATTGTTTGGAGCTCGGCAACAAATCTTATTTTTTTTTGTGCTGAGGACAAGCGTGTTACCATGAAAGATGACTGCACGCTTGAAAAGGCACTTTTCTTGTGTTTGACCGTATATTACATAAAAGATGTTACCTACCCGTCTGCTTTCGCCCGAACATTGGGACTAATTTAAAATTTGCTGCACAAGGAAGAGCGTTTTCCACGTTGCTGGGCAAGCAGTAAACTGCTGAAAATTCTCGACAAGCTCAAGGACAATGCCTAACTTATGTTCCTTTTTGTGCAGTTTTATTTCGTTTGTGTGTTTTTGTTACATTGTTAGGCTAGGTGGATAAGGATGCTGGCTAGCTGAATTTTCACAAACCTTAGGGACATTTAAGCTTGTTTTATGCTCATGCACTTTTCAATGCTCTTTCGTTTGAGGATACCTGAGTAGCAGGTACACTAGCAGTCGAATCTGTGATAGACATCATGTGCATCAATAACTGCGTGTGTGTGTTGATATATATATATATATATATATATATATATATATATATATATATATATATATATATATATATATATATATATATATATATATATATATATATATATATATATATATATATATATTGTCATGTGGTCGTGACGTCGGCGAAGACAGCACTCGGCGTTTTCAAGATGAAACTGTTTATTTGGCTGAACTTGTGGCCGGGAAACGGAAAGTTAATTTACAGCAATACACACAGTGTGCACTGATAGCGGCGAACAGAGCGTCGACCGTCGATCAACTGACAAGCGGTCAAGCGCGTCGGCTTTTATACAGGCGTTATAGAACTTTCCAGCGATATCGCTGGTGGCGGCGTTATCTCTCGACAAAGCTGGAACACTCGCGTGCGGCGCGCAATCTTAACAAAACGATCTACTACAATCGCGAAGTTTCTCGAACACTGCTTCGCGGACAGCGTCGAGCGTTGATAACCGTCCTTGCTGGTCAAACCCGAATACACGAAAATAAAACAAGGGGGCGCGGCTATATATATATATATATATATATATATATGTATATATACGTTTCGGCCGCGGGACCGGCCTTCGTCGGTCCCGCGGCCGAAACGTCAGTCCTTTACAGAACAATTTTTCCTACGTGCTTGATTTTTTTGAACTATATATATATATATATATATATATATATATATATATATTCATTGTTCATTTTGTAGTTTTCCTCGGAGTATAACATACACAGTCATCGTATTATTTCTGATGCATGGATTATAAAACTTCTATTTATTAGGGCATTATATTAGCATATCACTTATCATTCATGCACAGCTGACACCCATGTTTTGAAGTTTTATTAGCCACTACCTAGAGAAAAGCTGCGTCCTCAGACTTCAGGCCTACTAATATACAGGGCGTCTAGTTTGGTTATACATTTGTGATAAATCACAGTACCTATGTGCACTCTATACCTCATGATATAGAACAGAATTTTTTTACTGTGTATTCTAGTCATTTCAAAAAGGTTTACAGCGCAAGAACGATTAGGAACGATTTACCTCTGTTGTCTCGTCCCTTCCTAATCGTTCTTGCGCTGTAAACCTTTTTGAAATGAATCCACACCAACTTGCCCAAGCGTCAACCCTTGTATTCTAGTCATATTGCAAATTAAGTGCCAGAAACAGGCAGGAAGCACACCTCAAGCCCTTCGTCTGTTTCCAAGGCTACATATTTGACGTCGATCAATGCCCACTTACTTGCAATACTTCTTTGTTACTCTAGTCAATTCTGCGTCATCCTATTGTGTTTAAGGAAAGTTATTATGATTGAACGCATTTAGGTAGCTCCTGCCATTTATCTCGTGCAATAATCCATATTTCTGATGCCTACGGATCTATTGTGTTTAAGGAAAGTTATTATGATTGAACGCATTTAGGTAGCTCCTGCCATTTATCTCGTGCAATTTCCGTCTATCTGATGCCTACGGATCAACAGTCAAATCAGCCGGTGCACAGCGACAGCGGTGAAACGCCGTACCATCTGATGACTTTCAACGATTATCCGCAAGACGCATCGCTCCGCTTGACCCGGATAGCCGCATCGACAAAGCAACCAGTTTCAGCGCAAGCTATAACCAGGCTCGGAGCTTCGCATCGCTTCAGTGGGCACGGGAAAGTCACCTGCGACACCATGGCTCAATTCCGCTTCGTGCGACTTTTTTACTTCGTGCAGGCTCTGGTCCGTTTCGCCACTTATCCGAGCTGCCACGTGTCACGCACCGTCTATCTGATGCCTACGGGTCAACAGTCAAATCAGCCGGTGCACAGCGACAGCGGTGAAACGCCGTACCATCTGATGACTTTCAACGATTATCCGCAAGACGCATCGCTCCGCTTGACCCGGATAGCCGCATCGACAAAGCAACCAGTTTCAGCGCAAGCTATAACCAGGCTCGGAGCTTCGCATCGCTTCAGTGGGCACGGGAAAGTCACCTGCGACACCATGGCTCAATTCCGCTTCGTGCGACTTTTTTACTTCGTGCAGGTTAGTAACAAATGTTCCCTGTTCGCTAAGCGCACTAGCAACAGATGTACTTTGCTTTTCCCGTGCCCCCACGCACTGTGTACCGCATATGATGAATATGTTCATGTACTTTCTAAGCTGTTGTGTTGCGGAGATATTGAAAGCAACCCCGGTCCCGATGAATGGCAAAAAGAAGTGCTAACGATGTCAAGAGAACTAAAGGCTGAGACGGGTAGGCTAGCCCAGGGCCAAGTGGATATCTCGGCTAATGTCGCAACAGCGCAGAAGTCTTTCGAAGAAAAGTTTGTCGCAATGAATACGCGAATATTGAAAATCGAGGCCCAATGTGACAAAATCGATGACGTAAAAGAGCGGCTCAATCTAGCAGAAGAGGCCGTGAAAACCTTCGAACAAGCAAGCACTGTCATGAGTTCACGCCTTGACGACATTGAAGACAGGGCGCGTCGTGATAACCTAATCTTTCATGGTATCCCGGACGCTAAGGAATCGTGGATACAAACCGAGGAAAAAATTGTAAGCCTTCTGACGCAACATGTCGACCCGAACATAACTGATGATGTAATTGAGCGTGCGCATAGGTTAGGTGGCAGCTACCAAGAAAACAGGTGTAGACCTGTCATTGTCAAGTTTAGTCGTTTTAAGCTTCGGCAACAAGTTCTTTTTAAGCGAGCAACGTTTAAAGGTATTAATGTTTCCGTCACAGAAGACCTTTCAATAGCCACACGAGTTGCACGGAAAAAACTATTTGAGTTTGCAAACTCATTGCCACAGTCACCAGCTTTCTCAGTTCGGCATGATAAGTTGTATGTAGGTAACACTTGCTACATTTATGACCGTGCAACTGATGGTATACTAGAGAAGGAAACTCGTAAGACTACAACTCCCGTTCCAAACGACAGTGTCACCCAAGATAAGCCATCGGGTAGTCGCAATGGACCCGCCTTTAGTACTCGTAACCGCAAAATTAATGCGAATTCTACTCATTCCAGTCGTTCTCACAAATAACAATTAGCCGGAGGTAGGAATGATGACGTGACTGCTCTTTTCAATGTCCCTGTTCTTTTTTCCAACATAAGGAGCATTATGAAACACAGGATTCAGCTTAATTCTATTATTTCCTCAATGGAGGCAAAATTAGTAATATTAACCGAGACATGGCTCAACTCAACGGTGGAAAATACAGAAATTTTCCAGACTGACGTCACATATGATGTGTATCGGTGCGATAGAGAAGATAGACAGGGTGGTGGTGTATTGATAGCCGTATCGCAAACAATTTCCTCTTTTCAAGTAGAAGTTGTGTCCTCTCTGGAAACAGTCTGGGTTGGTATTTCAAGTAAGCACACAAAGATTATATTAGGCGTATGCTATCGTCCTCCAAACTATACATCGTCATTCGTCGATGAATTGCATGACGTTCTCTGCTATGTCGTCACTCGGTATCCTTCGTCACCAATTTTTCTTTTTGGTGACATGAATTTTCCTAACATCACCTGGCACACTGGTGTTCCTCTGCTCGACCCCTTTTCAACACAATCCCAGCAGTTCCTAGATTTTTGTAATTGTTTTAACTTCACCCAGGTTGTAACGAAACCAACAAAGGTAACTAATGAATCGTCTAATACATTAGACCTAGTTTTGTCAACACATCCAGACTTCATATCCCCAATTATCTATCTTCCTGGTCTGAGCGACCATTTGGTGTTACATTTCGACATCACCATGTCTTTTTCACGTGGAACTGAAGAAGACAAGTACATCCGGGACTACCGCAATGCAGATTTTGACGCCATTAACCAAGATATGTGCGCGTACTTAGACACATTTTGTTGCAATTTTGAAGAGAGAAGTGTACAAGAGAACTGGGATCTTTTCAAAAACTTAGTTACTAATCTCACCAATGCGCACATTCCCCTTCGACGCATACGGAACAACACAAAAAGACCATGGTATAACACGCATCTCAAACGTTTGTCTAATAGAAAAAAGCGCCTTTTCCGCACAGCCAAGTTGCAAAATACTAGAGATTGCTGGGTAGCGTATCAAAATGCTGAGGCAGAATACGTGGAAGCTGTGCGTGCTGCTAAGAATCGTTTCCAAACGCATACGTTGCCTGAATTGTTATCAATGAACCCCCGGCAATTTTGGAACGTTATCAATTCTAACCAAAATGCGGATTTATCAATCAACGATGACTCTGGTGAGCCGCTACCACCATCTGAATGTGCCGCGTTATTTAACAATATTTTTTCAGCCAATTTCTCGGGAAACACTGCTGCACCTGTTGACGCAGTTGTGTGCCGTGACTACCGCTCAATGTTTCCTATCACTTTTGATTCTGCAGGAATTTCGAAGTTAATTGACACCTTAAAAACATCCTCATCATGTGGGACTGACGGTATCAACTCAAAGTTTCTCAAACAAACAAGCGCATATTCGTCTCTCTTCTTGTGTAAGATTTTCCAGCAGTCACTTGACCAAGCAACCTTGCCGCTGGACTGGAAGGTCGGTAAGGTTGTGCCGATACACAAGTCTGGTAATAAACACTCCGCTCTTAACTATCGGCCCATTTCACTAACGAGCATTCCGTGTAAACTAATGGAACATGTACTGCACTCACATATTGCGAAATTTTTAGAATCGAATTCATTTTTTACATCGGCCCAACACGGTTTTAGGCGTACGTTTTCCTGTGAAACCCAGTTGCTTCTTTTCACTCATCACCTGCATACCATTCTTGATAAACAATCTCTAATTGACTGCATTTTCCTGGATTTTGCAAAAGCATTTGAAAAAGTCAATCACGCTTTACTAATGCATAAGCTCTCCTCTCTCAACCTTGACTCGAATGTACTGGCATGGCTCGACTACTTTCTAACAAACCGTCTTCAGTACGTCACTGTTAACGGTCATGACTCGCCGGAAATAAGTGTAACATCGGGTGTACCGCAGGGCTCAGTTCTGGGACCTCTGCTGTTTTTAATATATATTAATGACCTCCCTGACTGCGTTTCTTCATCCGTTCATTTATATGCCGACGACTGTGTGCTTTACAGAGAAATACGTACCGATGATGATAGGAACATCTTGCAGACAGACTTAAATAACATTAGGAATTGGTGCGATAAATGGCTTATGAAATTAAATCCCAGAAAATGCAAGCTAATGACAGTCTCCCGCCAGTTTAATAACTCCTCATCATACAAACTGGGTGATGTTTATCTTGACCACGTGTCGTCGTACCGGTACTTAGGCGTTACCATTTCTTTCAATCTAACATGGAATGCCCATATTAACGTCATCACGAACAATGCTAACCGTACATTGGGATACATACGTCGAAATTTTAGCAACGCCCCACTTTCCTTGAAGATGCTTCTTTATAAAACCCTCGTGCGCTCGAAATTGGAGTACGCTGCTGCAATCTGGAACCCTCACCACGAAAACTTGATTAGGCACCTTGAGCTAATTCAAAATAACGCTGCACGTTTTATTCTATCGGATTATCACCGTACATCAAGCGTAACAGCAATGAAGCACCATTTGTCACTGCCACCTCTATCACTGCGTCGCAAGTACTTCCGCCTTTGCCTTTTCCATAAGACCTACCATCATCCATCACTGCGTAATGAGCTCATTACGCCTCCCACATATCACTCCTCTCGGATCGACCACGAACACAAGATTAAAGGTACTTTCTGCTACACAAACACATTTTCTTGCTCCTTCATACCGGTCACATCAAACGATTGGAATCGGCTACCAGGTGACATCGTTTCCATCTCTGATCATTCCCTCTTTCGTCATTCTTTATCAGCTCACCTATTTCGCGATAGCTCTCCTTAGTCATCCGATCTATTCCCCCTCCCTACGAATTTCTGTCTCCACGTGTCAAGATGCCAGCGTTTTTTAGTGGATTCTTGATTTTTTGTGTGTGCGTGTCATTTCTCTTACTTTTACACTTTCTTGCTAGTACTGTATAATTTTACCACATTCACTATTTGCTTTTTGTGATTTCCTTATTTTTACGTTTCACTTTTGTTGCGTTTCATTGAGTAGAGATGTTACTTGCTTTAGTCTTATTCATGTATAAAATAGCACGTTCTTTTTCCGTTGTTTTGTATTTTTCATGTTGTAACCCACTCCCCTCTGTAAAGCTTCGGCGATTGAGGGTAACAAAATAAATAAATAAATAAATAAATAAATATGTATTGACCTGCACTCTGCAAGAAAGTAGAGTTTTTTCTACGTATAGGCGTGCTAAAACTCAGTCTAGGCCATTAACAATTAATTGTAGTCAGATGAGTAGGCCTGAAATCCCTAAAGCGCAGAAAAACATCAATAGTTCTGTTCAATCATTTGAGCACCTTTTTTGCGGTTGTTGTTTTTTTACCTTATTTTTGTAAAAGTGTAAGATTCGCTTATTAGTTTACAAACTCTGTATTGGTGTATACATTGTTCCACAGTTTTGTTGGTAATTGAAAATAAAATATGACAAACTGCAAAATTGTACAATGTGTTCAGGCTTACTGACTGTGCAGTTAGAGGTAAGTCATGCTGTTTGGAAAAAAAAACTAGTTTAGTTATGCAAAATATTTATAGCTGTTACTGTCTAGAAAAGGACACAGGTGACATGCGAGATCACAGGGCGAGTGATAAGATGCATGAATAAAGCATTGCAGAATGCATCAATCCGTGCATGAAGATAATTCTACCGAGATTTGCATAGCAACTGTGGTCATTACTGATAGGGAAACTGGTTAGGAATTTCAACTGAAGAGTTTGGCATGCATAAATTATATGTCAGAATGATACATCCATTACAATGGCGCATTACTTAAATTGTAAGACTGTTCATAAAGAAATTTTTTACTGATAACCGATAGGCCACTGACTGCTCTCACCAGACTTAGAATGATGTGTCTTGTAGTTCATATAGTTTGGGACACAATTGCAAGGAAAGTGCACACGTTCAAGGCTAAATTGCTAAGGTAGCTTGCTAGAAAATAACAAGTGGACTGCCGCCTTATTTGTCTTGAAAGAATAAGTTCATCAGATTCAGTTAGCTTAATCTGATTCAATAACAGCTTTGAAAACCACTTCAGGGAAACTATACTGCCGAGATCCTTTAGGGGGCCATTATGTGCACAGGTGCTGAAGTGGAACACGTGGAGGTTGAGAATTGAACAATAAGGAATATGACATATATATTAGGGTGATTTTATTTTTACATTGATTATTTTGTTCACACAATGCCCTAATACTCCAACAATAGAGCATATAGGTGAAGAACCCTTACAATGCATCCTATTGTATATGTATTGACGCGTGTGCTCTGCAGGCGAGAAAGACAATGGGGACATCAATGAACATCAATGTCTAGTGGGTCTTCGGGGTTTTGCCGAAGACATCATGTTTGTCATTCATGATAAATCGGCAGTGCAACAACACACGGACATAGGAAAGAAGGTACACAAGGTACACAACACACACAGTGCTGTGTTTCGTGTACCTTTCATCTGTCCATGTGTGGTTGGCTGGTTCATCATGAAGGACAACCAACTAGCCCAAGTTTCAGTCTTGTTAGAGATATTTGTGTTTGCAATTTTTTTGTGTCAACAAGCTGTCCTCCTACTCTTGTAGAACTTCTCACTGTCTTGTGTTTGCGTTGTACCGTGACAATATTTTCTATTTTTTCTCTCATGGCTCTGCATCTCATTGTTCTGCTCAGTGTGCAGCTGTGCAGCAGCATAGCATGTTCTTTCATTCACTTAGTGCACTAAATATTGGCATGGGTACTCGAAGAAATGGCACAAAATGTAACAACAATTAGCGGTGCCAGATGAAACACCTAAATGCCACAGTTATACAGTAATGGGTAAAGGGAAGGGCTTGGAGCAGAGAACACAAGATCATGGAAATAAGGGACCCACCAGGCTGGCACAGTCATGGATTTGGACTCAATGCCTGACTAACTTATTATAAAGAAATGTCTCAACACTGCAAGGGAAAGGCAATGTTTTCAAATGGTGCCAGAAAAAGAACAAATACCTTTCAGGTCTCAACATTCAGTGAAGGACAAATCTAGTACAATATGCGAATACCCTTTATGTCTGACAGATGGTGTGCCGTGGTAAGTGCCACGGAAGGGGGCTGCATGTAAAGGATAATATAGTAGAATTGATCGCTGGGCAAGTTGGTAATCCACGACTACAAAGAACTGCGCGCAATAAACTGGCACAAAGAAGACACTTGTCCGTGCGTCTCCTTGTGTCAGTTTATTTCGCGCAGTTATTCGTATCAAAGAATAATAGCTGCACATTTAGACATGTGTATGTGTGCATGCTTAGGTGAGCCACCGCTATATGAGCTGCTAAATCTGAAAAAAGTAGCAACACTTGCGCTTGAACTGCTGCAGAATGTTTTTCTGTAGAGCTGGTGTTGGTGCTGGCAATAAATCTTGAATTCTCAAGCACAGTTTGTATTAGCTGCTGTACTAGCCAAAGCTAAGGATGTTGCATGACAGCTGATATTTAAATAAAGGTGCATGCAAAGCTACATGGTATGGAACAGGGGCGTAGCAGGGGGGGGGTGTTGGGGGGGGGTTCAACTCCCACCGCCCCCCCGAAAAGTTTTCAATTTTGCTTGCGTATATATACACGCGCGTATACAAACACATGCACGAACATACATAAAGTATGGCTGAACCCTCCTCCCCCCGAAAATAATTTCTTACGCCCCTGTTATGGAACATAAGAGAGGTTGACTGGGACACGTAAAGCTCAACATTTATGGGTGTGCTATTTGTGTGAAAGCGTGCTTTTTATTTGCAGCTGTTACTTGCGATTATGACACGTATTAAATGCGAAGCAATTCTTAGCGAACCTCTGGCACTTTTAGCGTTTCTATCTATCTATCTATCTATCTATCTATCTATCTATCTATCTACCTAGCCGCCTACGTCTGGGTGCTCTCATGATGGCCTCCTTAACTTGGTGTAGACGAAAATTTGCATGGGAGGGTAAGAGGATTTGGCGAATATGATTGCCGGGTCATGACATGAATAACGTTAAAATCTTGTCGCGTACGTCGTCAAACCCTTTCCACTAGACACGTGTGGCACATACCCGTTTACCACGGGCCGCGGTGTGCGGGTATGCGCCACAAGTGATTGACAGTTTATACATACCCAGGAATGGCGACAACAGACATTGATAACCTAAATGCTAGAGCGTTAAGGAAAACCAACATCGGCAGCGCTGACTCAGCGAATGGAAAGAATGAAAATTAGGATCCCAGCAGGAATCGAACCCAAGCATTCTGCGTGGCAATCAGGTATTCTACCACTGAGCCACGCCAGGTCTATAAACTGGCTTGGAAAAACAGCCTACGCAGGTGTATATCGGTGCAACGCCAATTGTGTTTGTGGCGCTGGATTTCTAATTTTACAAAAAAGTAATTAACACTACATGATACTCCTACGATGTGTACTCCTAAGATAGAGGTGTCATATGAGATTAAGGTATGTAGTTCCTGGGTTGGCTCCGCTTTTATAGCAGTCTAATACACATTGCGTTTGTATTCCTATGATTCAGCAAGCTATATTGAAGCATTGCGCGACCACGGAGGAATACATTAACGAAAGTTACATATGATATCCACATCACCACACCGTAAAGTCACTTCATCCACCAGAACGACGCAGTGTCCTCTTCATTTCTTACGAGGCTGGGCGACGGCCTCATGCTGACCGAGGATGATGCCAGATTGATTGACAGCCGCTTTGTAGACTAGGCTACGTAGGCCACATACGCCCAGGTAATCTACGAATACGACAAACACCATCCACTGATGTTGGTCTACGTAGCACTATCCAGGCCTACCAGCCTCGACGGCCTATACCTCACCAACGCGAAGGGTGGCTTCAGGTTCCGACATGTCGCCGGCTCTGTCGACAGATAATTTGTCGACGAAATGACCGAGGCATCCGCGAATTCCAACAGCTCTACTATGCGACATACTTCACTACACATGGACCCCTCGTCACCACGATGACGACCGGATCCTATAACAAGTCATGACCAGCTGCTGGTGCTCACTGATCACGGTGATGATATGCCCTTGTTCAAGAACTGTCAAGAACTTCTTGCACACATTGACACGGGCTCGTGAAACGTGCGTGCGTTCTCAGGACACGTATGAGCACTACATATCAGCTTACCGCTTCTGGTGTTGGCAATGCCCACGTTGCCAGTGGCAGCGTTACCCAACCGTAAACGACTGGTTGTATAACACATATGCGGCTCTTCAACATATATATGTGTGCGTATAAAATATATACAAATTTTTAGCGTCATTTTGTAACGGTCGCTCAGTAAAAAAAGTTACGCCCCAGTCACTTACCCGCTGCATGCTTCGCATAACATTGACTCCAACGGCATGTGGGATCTGCCGAATTTTTATTTATTTATTTATTTATTTATTTATTTATTTATTTATTTATTTATTTATTTATTTATTCACAGATACTGTCATCCCTTACACAGGGCTATTACAGGAGTGGAAAACAATACATCAAAAAAATTGGCCGCGTATCTGCGTGCTTCGCTGCAAATGTCGTCTAAAGACGATAGAAGAGGCGCTGCGTGAGATATGGACGCCATCTGGCAATACGTCGGGAAACACGAGTGCTGTGTTGCGGGCTGGTAGTCCCGGCGCAGCGGCAGGCGAAGACCGGCGGTGACCAATGCGACCGGTGGGGACGCCGGCCAGCCCGAACACGCTGTTTGGCGCGATGCGCCGAAGGAGAAGAAACGTCTGCACTCAACGAGTACTCTCCACAAACTCTCTTACTTACACGTCGCCTGGGTAAAACAGGAATGCCAGAGCGGCGCCCTCTGTCATTCGTACAATGCAATACTGAACCGAAACCGAAACACAACATGAGCTTGTGCAGAGGGCACGGAGGAAGACAAGTTTCAGCGCAGTCGCATTTTCAGCGCACCTTAAGAAACTAGGGTTGTAACATTGTAGGGCGAGTAGGGCCAGAAGGACCGTCACGACGAAAACCCGCCTCCTCAGTCGTATTCGCCTGGAACGTTGGTGTGGCTTCGCGTTCCCTCCTCCGCTCCTGGCCTTTGCACAAAGCTACTGCCTAAGTACGAAGGCCCCTACCGCGTCCTACGTCAAGCATCCCCAGTTAACTATATGATTGAGCCTGTTCAATCATCTACGGACCGCCGTCGTCGCGGCCGCGAGACTGTTCACGTTGATCGACTGAAGCCGCATTATGACCCACCAGTTGTACCTGTTCCTTAGGTCGCCCGGATGGCTCCTTTTCCGCGGGGGAGTGATTTGTAACATGGTAGGGCGCAGACAAGAACGCCTGCGAAAGAAGAAGACGAAGACGGTTGTTGTTGGCGATCGCGCTTGCTCGGCTTGGACCGCTGATCGCTTCAGCTGTGGCAATCTTTTAATAAGCGCGTTACTGTCTCAACGTTAAACGCATACACTCTAAGCCAAAAGAGAGGAACGGGGGTATAGGGGTTCCTCCTTTGAGGGAGCAAGTGCTTTGCCACTCCCATTACTCTCCTAAAAGGAGCAACGGCAAGGGGACGAACCGTTGCTCTCCTTGAGGACCAACTGTTACTCCTTTCTGATGCTCCTCAAGGGAGCAACGGATGCTCCTTCCCGTTACTCCTTAGTTTCTTCTTGGGCCAAAAAAAAATTCGTTTTTGATTGACTTCTAGAGCACATTGAGGTTTATACACATATTTGTTTGGATGTACAAATTATACCCAGACATCTCGTTCAGAAAGAAATTTCAGAAAATTTGCAACAAACACACAGGATTCGAACTCGCGACCACTTAATCACCATGCGCGCACGCTAACCACTGCGCCACCAAACGCTACGGCGCCGTGTGAAAGGAAACGGGGTTATGTAGGTACCGACGGGTCGTTGCGCGTTCTGACATGTTAGTGAAATGAGTATAGGCGTGCAGAACCAGTGGTGATGTTCGAAAGAGAATAGAAGGTAACAATGTATACATCTGAAAACGTCAAGGCAATGAGTCTCTCACGAAAACACAGGCTTTGCCGTGCTCCCTTTGCACTAGCTAAAAGGCCAGTTTTTTCTTTTTTTCTTTTTTGCCCGGAGGTGTGTTTTCTTCTTCTTTATTATCATTGTTATTATTAATATCAATATTAATAATAATATTTTTTTGCGGAAGAGTCGCCTCCCCTTTGAAAAGACAACACCGCCCGAGCTGATAACGTCCGTTTGCTCTCAGATTAAACACAAATTCAAACTACCGGACCCGATTGCGATAACTGTCCTCCCGGCAAAATCAGCCAGTGACAAGGTAGAGATGAGGGGGTAGGGGAGGCAGCGGCGTTAGCTCGCTGTCAGTCTCGTTGTCAGCATAAAACCGAAAATGTAAAGTCTATCAACTGTGTACTTCTCTCAACCGCTTGTTTGTCGCGAAGTATACACGGAGTCTCGCGAAGCTTCGCATTTATTGCCACACTCTCAGGCTATATATTTATGCCAACTGTTATACGCAAACACGCCATTTGACTTGCGACGACAACAGCTTCAGGTGCTGGCGTTCTAGTGCAACCATGCCTTTTATTGGGCGATTTTAGCTTGTATTGTGGGCTTTTAGCTTTACGTTACCGTGTTACGAGTTGCCGGAACGAATCTGCGCATACGCGGGCCCTTACGGAGCGTGAACTACTCTCCGGATTAGCTTTACGTTTACGGCCCTATCTCGAAAATCCACATTCGTTCGCGGCTACTCGCGATACCCGCTTTGCCGAGGCTCCAGCCGCCGAGTAAAAATAAGCCGAAGTGCGAGCGGTAATTGCGATCACTTTGTTTCAGCGGCTAGAGTCACTAGAGTGACCTAGAATTAGAATGCCGAAGCGGTAGAAACGTGAGAAGCCTTGACATAAATACTCCGACAGGCTGGATAGGTGACGCCATCTAGCGGGAACAAGATGAAGCAGGCAAGCAAAAAATTGTTATTTCAGAAACATCGTGCGTTCCACTTCTGGTGTAAATGCCTTGCCGCGGCATTATTACGAATTAGTTACCTTTTCAATCATTTTTTTCCTCTAAAACACTAGGCGAAAACAAACGTGTCCACGACTATGGTTGCACGAAGCGTCACAAGATGGCGACACCATCGTCGGATAACCCGGTATTCTACGCTAAAAACCCCTCGAGATATTTCTGCAGCGGTTATACAATCTTATATAAATTAAATATAATTTAAATGCCGTTATCATCAACATTTCATGGTTTATTCAAACGTAAAGGTATCCGTTTACGTACGGAGAGGTAAAACCTTTCTAAAACATATGTGTTCCGGTAACACGGTAACATTAAAAAGTTTACGTACAAGCCAAATGTCCCTATTAGCGTGCGTATCTCTCTGTTCAGTTTACAAAAACTAGTTTCCTTATGCCAACCCGCAAGAAAATGTGGCCATGCATCGACCGATACTGGGTGCGTCCTGCAGGAGAGCAGCGGTTGCGCGCCGAGAGAAACTGCCGTTCGTCCTTCTGTTGCTCCCTTCCAACCTAACCCTAAACGCTTACTCCCCCAACTTGAGCCATGTCAGCCATCTTGTTCCAGTTGGTCTTTTTGGGGAGTAACAGTTGGTCTTTAGGACTAAAACCCGCAGTTACTCTCCTTTTTTCCATTTTTTGGCTTAGAGTGTACCATCAAGGTCTTTAAAATTGCGTATCTACGTATTTTCTGTTAAAGGAACACACCGCCTAATACTTACCTAGTGATGTTGCGCCTCAGATGTGCGTAATGTTTGCTTTTTGATCAACAATGTACACAAGTATGAACCTAGTCAGCCGTTCACGATGGCTGGCCCTTGGGCAAGTGGTTCAACTTTGGCCGAGTGGCTGAATCGAGGGACGTGCCGACAAACAGAAAGACAGACAGAAAGACAGACCAAAATTTCTGCGTTTAAGTTCCCCAAGAAAGACTATCGTCTTTAAAAAACGCCAGGCCTGCGCTGAAACCGCAGCACAGTCACAGCGAAAAGCTGGAAGAGCGGCGTTCCTAAAGCACCGTTGTAAGCTCTCTTGGGGCTACTAATACAAGTACACTAGCAAGGTACCCACTACGCCAGAAATCACAATTTTTGTGAAGTTCGGAAGCACCTACTAAGCCATTATCCGTCATTCTGCGGAGAAGCGAGGCACCAGCTACACGTCTGTAAGCATTATGTGCACTTTCTTGACGCGACGACTGATGACGATGAAGAATTATGGCTCAACGTTTGTAATGGGTTGGAAGCTTTAAACGGCCCACCAGTTATGTAATTTGCATTAGGTGACGCCCGGTCGTCCCTCTCCCACCATGCTGTATAACATACGTTGACGTGGGAGAGAGAGGTGAGGGGGGGCGAAGAACTTTACTGAGACCCCGAGGAAATGGATCATGCGCTTATGGGCTTCCTTGGCAACCAATACAAGTGCACTTGCGAGGAACCCACTATGCTATAAATCATTGTAATTTTTGAGAAGTAGGAAAGCAGGCATTCTGCCATTTTTCGTCATTCTACGGAGAGCCGTGGTACCTGCTAAACGCATGTAAGGCATTATGCGCACTTTGTTGATGCTGTGCCTGGTGACGATGAGGAAATATGGCTCAGCCCTTTGTAATGGGTTGGAAGCATTCAACAACCTACTCGTTGCGCAATTCGCATTGTGTGACGCCTGGTTACAGAATTCGCGTTGTGCGATGCTTGGTGCTTATTTTACTCTTCTACCACGCTATATTGCGCATGTTAATGTGAGGGCCCAGGTTCGAACCTCGTTCCATCCTGGATTTTTTTTTCTTATTTCGACCGATAGTGATCACGGACACCGGCGGCGGCAGCGGCGGCGGCGGCGGACAACTACGGCGCCAAAAACGGCCGGTGAAATGATCTCATAACAGCTTTCGCTGTAAAACATAACAATCATTCTAGAATCAAAACATAATTAACATGTACAATCAGAACTTATAGATAAAGGGTCAAAATGAAATACACCAAGAAACGCAACCAGGTAATAAAATTAAATGCACTAGATTACGTACAGACAAATAAAGGAAAGAAGTGTTAATTTTAAGGGCTCGTTTTTCTTTGTTATAAACAATATTAATGAGCCCTAACAGACAATAATGTCAAGGAAAGTATAGGGGATGTTATTAGTCGTAAATGTAAGGTAAATGTGAAGAAAGATTTAGTATTATACGTTTACATATCGTGTCCCGTGATCCGAATCAATCAGGATGCTAGTGACTGCACGTATTTAAGACAGGCGATTATTTATTCCTAGAAGTCAAGATTATTGCCCAATTTTAGCCTCTTTTAGCATTTCCTATTTGATACATTAAAGTGTCGTTAAGCTGAAAGCATACTCGACTGGATGATGCGGAGTGATGTTATACTGGCCCATTTCGCTCCAATCACATCTCGTAGCCAAGGAAAGAATCACTTTCACTCGTCGACAACGGGTGGAATACGAAAACAACCTTCAACCTGCCATGTTCCCCAACACAGGGTCTCCACCAGATCGCTCTTCGGCGCTGCCATGCGGTCAACTGAGACATGTTGTAGAGCTTAACGTTCATGAACCTTCAAGGTGCAAAACAGGTGCATATTTAATTTGGGGTTGTTACTTAGATTTAACGGCACTCATTAAATATTAGAATGTTTCAAGTTAACGTTTGCATTATTCAGTGTAATTGTTCTCATCATCCGTCTGAATCCTTCAGGGCACTTCTGACTTTTAAAGAAATAGCATGGTTTTATCCTTGAACGCTGGATCATATTGTGACTTCATTCGATTTCAAGCATTGCTAGCTTCTTTTGATGTGATCCTCGGCAGGAAACGTATGTTCTAACGGGTGATGCAAGCGATTTCATGCGTGCTCTTTCCGCGCCAGTCATGCACTACGTTTCATCGTTTGCGGAAGCCAAGGGGAGCATCACTTCCAACTGTCAACAACGAACGACCCACGAGAACGAACAACCTTCGACCCTCCGTCCTCCCCAGCATGACAATTCCACGGCATCGCTCGTCGGAGCCGCCAGCCTCGAGCTCGGGAGATTGCATTCTTTTTCTGCGAAGGCTTGTTCTTTCGACTCAACAACAACGTTTTAGGGGCGAAGCTCCTTAAGGCGGCGCCCGTTCGTCCCTCGTAGTTGTCGTAGTCGTAGTGCTTAACCAGTCGTAACGCTAGTACCAGATCTTGACCTCCAAGGTGGTGCCGTTGGGAGATTTTTCCTGTGCGTTGTTGAACAATAAAAAATTCGCAGCGTGCGTGTTAACTAAAAGCCGAATTCTTCTGTCTCTCATTCCCCATTAGCAGCCATTGGCATGTTCCAGTAGGAAACGTTAGTAGAAGTAGAAGTGTAAGTGTTAGCTAAAAGCCGACTTCTTCTGTCTCTCATTCCCATTCGCAGCCATTGTTTACCTCCAAGGTAGTGCCTGGTGAGATTTCTCCTGTGCGTGATTAAACAATAAAAATTTTGTTCAAAACGCCGTTGATTGATGAAATAAACCTACTAAAGACGCCAGATGTTTTCTAAAAGCAAAACGAAAGAACGCCAGATGTTTCTAAAGCAAAACGAAAAGACGCCAGCTGCTTAACGAAAGACACCAGATGTTTTCTAAAGCAATGGTTTTCTAAGCAATGAAAATTCACAGCGTACATGTAAAATTAAAGTGAGCTGCAAGTCGTCATAACTCATCGAACCTTTAGTATAAACGCGCCCGATCTCACGTCGGTGATGATGTACTGGGCAGAATTCACGGAAGATTCACGGTTTACCGATGAACCTCCGCAGCTTCGCCCACTCATTATCATTCACTCCGTGGATATGCTGTGATTTTTCTCTCTCGTCTATACTATACCTGTCGGAGAGAAATGAGCGCGCCCGTTGTGAAAGCTGGCCCGTCGCCCCGTACGCGCTGCACCAGGGGCGTAGCCAGGGGTGGGGCCTTATGGGGCTTCAGCCCCCCCCCCCCCCGAAATTTTTCGTGCTCTCATACACCACAGACCAGGGCCGTCACCCGGGGGATGGGATTTATGCGCTTCAGCCTCCTCGCCACCTCCCCCCCCCACCTTGAAAATGTTTCTGTTTCTCGTTCTATTATACACCGCCGTCCGATATAACCACCTTCACCGAAAACGACCCAGGATGTCGTCTAAAATGTTTTTGTTTTCGAGCACGACAGTGCCATAGACAGTTCAAAGGTTCTGGAAGGTGGCTTTTCTGCAAGATTTTTAACACGAAAGTGTTTTACGCCGGGGTCCACCAAGACTTCAGTGACGTATTTCCGTCACGGAAATGATGTCAAGAAATGTACACGATCAGATGGCAAAGAAAAAAAATCACAGCATATCCACGGAGTGAATGATGATGAGTGGGCGAAGCTGCGGAGGTTCATCGGTAAACCATGAATCTTCCGTGAATTCTGCCCAGTATATCATCACCGACGTGAGATCGGGCGCGTTTATACTAAAGGTTCGATGAGTTATGACGACTTGCAGCTCACTTTATTTTACATGTACGCTGTGAATTTTCATTGTTTAGAAAACCATTGCTTCAGAAAACATCTGGCGTCTTTCGTTAAGCAGCTGGCGTCTTTTCGTTTTGCTTTAGAAACATCTGGCGTTCTTCCGTCTTGCTTTTACAAAACATCTGGCGTCTTTCGTTGGTTTATTTCAACAATCAACGGCGTTTTGAACAAAATTTTTATTGTTTATAATCACGCACAGGAGAAATCTCACCAGGCACTACCTTGGAGGTAAAGAATGGCTGCTAATGGGAATGAGAGACAGAAGAAGTCGGCTTTTAGCTACCGCTGCGAATTTTTTATTGTTCAACAACGCACAGGAAAAATCTCCCACCGGCACCACCTTGGAGGTCAAAGCGTAAGACTGGTTACGCACTACGACTACGACTACAACGACTACGACTACGAGGGACGAACGGGTGCCGCCTTAAGGAGCTTCGCCCCTAAAAAACTCCGCCAACGGGCATCGAACCCACGACCACTCGGTCCGCAACAACAGATGCCGGGCGCGCTACCCACTGCGCCACGGTCACAGACTCTGGAGGATTTACAAACGCGCCTTTTATATCTACCACTCTCCCAGTCGGCGGGGTGGTGTTGCCCTATGAGAGCGGCAAAGTAGAATAATTCGTCATTAATGTGGCTTTCGTGATTAGTACCTGCAACGCGTTACACGTACGTTCGTCCTATTCGGCGCGTTTTCAATAGAAGTGCAATTTTGTCAATGCCTTAACACACCGCGAGGTGGAGACCTTAACGCAAGCGTCGTAAAAGCGTCGGCCTCGCTCATAGCATCACGCTAATCAAGCCAAAAATTGGCCGCGTATCTGCGTGCTTCGCTGCAAATGTCGTGTAAAGACGATAGAAGAGGCGCTGTGTGAGATATGGACGCCATCTGGCAATACGTCGGGAAACATGAGCGCTGTGTTGCGTGCTGGTAGTCCCGGCGCAGCAGCAGGCGAAGACCTTTGCAGAGAAACGTCCGCACTCAACGAGTACTCTCCTCACACTCTTTTATTTACACGTCGCCTGGGTAAAACAGGAACGCCAGAGCGGCGCCCACAACCGGCAGCCTGAAGGCCGCCCACAACGCTGCTTTTTCATTTTTTAAATATTTTTTTTCACCTTCTTGGCCTTCTCAAAACTAAAGTTTTTCAACACCAACCCATGGCATTCGTACAGTGCAATACAGAACCGAAACCGAAACACAATGAGCTCGTGCGAAGGGCACGGAGGAAGGCAAATTTCACCGCAGTCGCATTTTCAGCTTTGTTGAAACAGCGCTCACTAGACGACGACGAAGTAAAAGAAGGCACAGGACAGGCAGCGCCTGTCCTGTGCCTTCTTTTACTTCGTCGTCGTCTAGTGAGCGCTGTTTCAACAAAGATGAACGCATACCAACTCGCTCAAGCTTCCATTCTTATGCATTTTCAGCGCAGCTTAAGAAACTAGGGTCCTTAAAATTACGTATGTATGCATTTTCTATTAAAGGAACACGCCACCTAATACTTACCTAGTGATGTTGCACCTCAGATATGCATGATATTTACTTTTTGATCGACAACGTTCACAAGTATGAACAGCCGTACCAGTTCAAGACGGATGGCCCTTGGGCAAGTGGTTCAACTTTGGCCGAGTGGCTGAATCGAGGGACGTGCCGACAAACAGAAAGACAGACAGACAGACAGACAGACCAAAATTTCTGCGTTTAAGTTCCCCAAGAAAGACTATCGTCTTTAAAATAGCTCTGCGACGCGCGCCTGGCTCACCTGCCTGTAACACCGCGTTCCCCGCCTACGCGCTCGCCCCGAGAAAAATTGCGGCCGGGCTACCGCCGCGGCACGACGCGCTTTGCGTTTCCCTCTAGTGCGGCCGTGGTGTTCAATCACAACTTAACATGCCGCAGGATGGCGACCAAGTTCTGCGTCCAATATGCGATGCTCTTCTGGCTATCACAACTCGTTCTCTGATTACGCTTTCACCGTTAACTACTACAGCTACCACAAGGGTTTGTTTAATCATTGAACATGGACGTTAGTCGTTGGCATGGAGATGTACCACTAAGCATCAAAGTGGGTGCATCCTTGTTAAAGGGCGCTATAGCTGCTAGACATCAATATACATTGTGGAAGCTCTCTTATATCAATGTACAGTAAACATTCAGTTACTTCTAGGGCACGTTTTATTTTCGTGTTACTCCGATTCCTATGACGGAGGGATCAACCATGTTTTTTTTTTTCAACCATGCCGCTACTCAGCGCTACAAGAGGGTGCGTTTTGCCGAGTGTGTGATCTTTTTAGCAGAAGTGAGGTTGGCAAAGGCCAATATGCGCGCACTGGGGCCCTCGTATCCAAGCCATTTACTTCAAAAGTGGAAGCACGCCCTCGAAGTATTCGGTGCACACGAAGCCACTAAATATCACACTGACGCTCAGCTGGAAGCCGATAATTTTCTTCAAACCTTCCCAGGATGTGTGCCCAGCGTTGTTGATCAACTGGACCATGGCAGGCAAATTCAAATAAGAGAGAACCGAAGGAAGTCACAGCCTATTGTTGAGACAGTTCTCTTTTGCGGGCGGCAAGGTCTGGCTCTCCGTGGCCATAGAGACAGTGGTCCCATGAATTATAGAAAGCACAACCTCCTCTACAAATACAGGCCACTTCAGAACGCTGCTTCGCATGCGAGCGGATTGTGGCGACACAGATCTAAATTAGCATTTGGAAAGTTGCCCAAATAATGTCTCGTATTTAAGTCCAGATGTAGAAAACCAGATTACAGAAATCTCTGCTGCAGTCATCAATCAAGGGAAGTCTTGTCACAAAAGTAAACGCTGCAGGCTGCTTCTCCGTACTTGCTGATTAAACGACGGATATTGCTGGTATCAAGCAGCTTACTGTTTGTAAGCTGCTTGAGGATGCGAACGAAATCGAAGAAATGTTCTTAGGCTTTGTGCCAATTCACGACCAAAGTGGCCGGGCCCTCGCCGACACCATCATAAGGTTCCTTATACACTTGGGAAATAACATCCAGCATCTCAGTGGTCAAGCCTACGATGGTGCAAGCTCGATGGCCGGCAAAACGAATGGTGTTCAAGCTGCTGTTCGTGAGAATTATACAGCCGAATTCTACACTCACTGCGCCAGTCACCCCTAATCTAGTTCTGTGTGCGGCATGCTCCGTCACAAAGTTCCGAAACTGTTTTGGGACTCTAAAGGCGACGTCAGTATTTTCCATAAATATTCTAGCCGCTCACACGTTTTGCGAAAAATGATAATTTTGAGCTGTCCTGGGTCTACAAGAAAGCGCCTTTTGGGACTATGCGAAACGCGCGTGGTCGACAAGCACGATGCAGTGTTTCATTTGTGAGCCTCTTTGAGCCGTTGATCGCAGCACTAGAGGAGATTATGTTTAACCGAAATGGCGAAAGTCCAGTACAGGCAAACAGTCTAATGTTGGCACTCTTGTCACCAGCGTTCCTTGTAAGCCTGCATGTGACGGAGCACGTGTTGGCACTGACTTTGCCACTGTCAAAGAAGCTGCAGACTAGGAGTATCGACATGAGCGCTGCCATTGACGACATAGAGGCGGTATACAGCAGACAAATGAAAATGACCGCAAGATCGCGAATGCTTCTTTCTCAAAAATATTTGCATAAGTGCAGGCATTAGCAGAAAAATTGAATGTGGAGATCACTAGCCGTCGAGCCGGTGTCCGGAAACAAAACCTTGGGAGCAATGCATTCGAAAGCGCGGAAGAATATTTTCGGAGAAACCTGTTCAGTACGTTCATTGACCACGTAAACAACGCTTCGAAAAGCACAGGGCACTTCAAAAGGACTTTTGGACTTTTCAGTAATTGTACCATCCGCACAGTGGCCTAGCCAGGAATTTTGTTCGGGGGAGGGGAGGCTCACTTTGAAGCGCGACCTCCTCATTGAATCTTTCGAACGACTAAGTATATGAATAACATGTATTACCAGTGACAATTTGTATTAGATGCTGCAAATCACTTCTTAAATGCTGCGCACTGTCAAGAACAAGTAAGAAATGTGTTTTTCGTAAAAATATTATGTTGGCATGGCCGCAAAATCTTTCCAGGAATACCTGTCTTCAATCTTTTCAATTTTTGGGTGTGTGTGTGTGTGTGTGTAAGAGGTACGGCAAATATCACGTAAACTTTGGAACTGCATCAGTTTTAAACTGAAGAAGCGCCTGATAACAAAAAAATGAAGTCCACGAAATAACCAGGACGAGATCAAATATTTTAATGCAGATTGTTTACGCAAAATGTTCATCTTTTTGCACAAATGATGGGGCCAGGGAAAAACAAGAATGGGAAAGTGCACCTTAAATACGGGCAAAACATAAGTCACCGGAAACAGTGCGCTGTATGCTTACAGAAAACATCACAAATGTACATTTAAATATGCAATCAATATACGGAACTAAGCAATGATCACTATACATAATGCCCAAAATAAGGCAAAAGAACATGCTGCACAATCACAGAAACTGATATGTCCTTGGGCCAAGCTGCTGTCTAGGACCCACCATGTGCACAGAACTATAAAGGAAGAGCGCAGATATAACGAACAAAACTATTTCAAAACTGTTTCAAAAGTGCGAACCACTGTTGTGAACTCAAAATAAAAGGAGGGTTGTCTCTTCTAGTTCAAAAAGCAATGAAGAACAAAAACGACAAATGAAAGTAACAAACAATGCCGCTAGTACGGCTTCCCAATAGCTGAATTTGTTTGGTAACGCCGCGTATGCCGACCTCTCAGTGAACAAGGTGAAGCTGTCGATTGGCTGTTAATGTCCACCCTATGCCCGTATTCGTATGTTCATATTAGGTCACGTTGTTAACTGCTAAAAGGTACAAAATCCTCACGGCTTTAAAAGGTGGCGAACAATATTATTGCGTTAGAATTGCGGGCTCATTGACCTGAACTCTGGAACAGCAGTGTCTTTTCCTTTCGTTTGCACTGATTTTTGTCCTGCTCGGTATCAATGGACAAAGTTGACCCGACGAGGAAGCTTATTGAAGCGGTCAATGACTTCCGACACGCTGATGTCGACATTTCTATGGGCGTAGAGAAGTGCCAGGCCAACCATGCGCTCCTCAGACATCATGGAGCGTAAGTAGTTCTTAAGTAACCTCATGCTTGAAAACGTTCTCTGTGCGCTGGCAGTGGTCACTGGAAGGGCGACTAGATTCTGGAGTAGCTTTTACACATTCGGATAGAACCTGCTGTCGCAATGAGAGATAGCATCGGTTCCTGTACAGGGGCGCTGGTTTGCTGCTTTGTTCGCCCACTTTGTCCACCATAGTCGCTGTGTTGGAACCATTTATCGGGGCCATCGCAGCTGCAGTTTCGTTTTCGCTGTGCGGTCTGTCAACCTTGTGCGGAGCACTTCGTGTTCCCTCTCTCTTTTCTCTTTTGTTTCCCACTGGTGTTGCACCGTGTGGCAGCACCGCCTTTTTGCGGATGGTTATAACATTAAATACCAGTTTTATTATCTGTTGTCGCCGTCCGTCATCTGCACGAGGAGTGGCCGCTACAGAGACGCGTGCCATGGAATCGGAACAGTAAAAAGGCGATCATCGCCAACTCTGCTGCGCCAGGACGAAGCGGACGCCGTTAAGCCTCGCCATCGCCCTCGTCGTTCCAAACACATGAGGCCCCGCATCGGAGTCGTCGAAATGGAGCCATCGGACTTTGAGCCCGGCTTGTCTCAAGTAAGCCCAGACCGCTCCCTCTTCGAGCACGATGCGGGAGAAGAGCAGACGGCGCTCTCACGTTCGGGACGCTCGTCGCGTTCTACGCGTTCCGGGCGCTCAAGTGCGAGCACAGCCAGCACGCTCGCTGCCAAAGCAAGAGCCGAAGCCGCGGCGGCGCGTACGCGGGCGGCGTTCATAAAAAAAAAAGGAAGCAGCGGTAAAACTAGAAAAGGCAAAGCTGGACGCTGAGTTACAGGTGTTACGCTCGGAGGGAGAGGCAGCGGCTGCGGAAGCGCAAGCTGACGTATTGGAAGCTGTTGCACAAAGAAAGCGAAGAGCATCACATCTGTCGGGCCGCTTCGCAACGGTCCGAAGACCGCGCTCAACGCACGCTTGACTTTGTGTTTCAACAAGCTACAGTGCAAGCCGGGCCGCACTCGAGACCGGAACAGCAAGGCGGGGAGCATCGCGGTCTCCCAGCTGCTACTGACGCACCCGGAGAAAGCGCTCAACGCACGCTTGCCTTCGCGATCAACCAAGGTCCAGCGCAAGCCGGCTCCCACCCGCAAACCGCTGAGCAGCGACGGTGGCTTAATTCGCCAACGGTTGGAGAGGTGCACGAGGTTCGTGCTGGACGCATACCAGACAGCGCGCTCAACCTGACACCGTCACAATCCGGCTTGACCCCAATGCCCACAGAGCAACACGGCCGTGAGCGCTTCGATATCGCTACTGGACATTTGAACCCACATGGTCGGTACGACAGAGGAAGCCCGCCGCACACTGGCTTACACCGCCGCCAGCAGGAGTCAGTGCCGCCCCCCGAGATGGACGCTATGGCGAAATATCTAGTGCGTCGAGACCTCGTCAGCTCGGTACTCGTGCAATTCGACGATCGTCCTGAAAATTACCGGTCATGGAGGTCATCATTCCAAGGAATGACGCGAAGTCTCGACTTAAAGGCAAACGAAGAACTTGATCTTCTAGTGAAGTGGCTCGGGGTGGAATCATCGGGCTACGCAAAAAGGCTCCGCTCGGTCCAGGCTTCGCCAACCCAGAAGCTGGTCTTCGCCTCGTTTGGGAAAGGCTAGAGGATATGGGCCGGGCACGTAGCACGTCGGCAGGATAACCGGTGGTCATTAAGGGTATCTGACTGGATTCCAAGAGATGGCAAACGCGTGAGGGGGAGACAGAAAATTAGGTGGGTAGATGAGATTAAGAAGTTTGCAGGTATAACGTGGCAGCAGAAAGCACAGGGCCGGGTTGATTGGCGGAACATGGGAGAGGCCTTTGCCCTGCAGTGGGCGTAGACAGGCTGATGATGATGATGAGAGGAATGTTACGGCCGACCAGAAGTGATCGAGGATTCCCTTTTTAAAAGGGTTGCAAACTTTCCCAGGCTCTCGGAGAAGGACACGCACAAGCTGCGGGAGCTGGGAGACTTACTGCTAGAACTGGAGTGTGCAAAGGCTGATCCTCACCTCACTGGTCACAGCTACTTAGATACTGCCAGAGGGATATCGCCTATTGTGGAAAAGCTGCCACCTCGTCTGCAGGAAGCGTGGATTTCTAAGGGATCCAGGTACAAGCAAGACCGTGGTGTAGCCTTTCCTCCGTTCGCCTTCTTTGCTGAGTTTGTCCGCGGCCAGGCCAAAATGAGAAATGACCCAAGCTTCACGCTCAGTTCTGCGAACGGTGCGGTCCCAAAGCATGAAGGAAACAGGAAGGCACCCATTTCGGTTCATGTCACCGATGTGGAGCTCGGCTCGGAAACATCTGCCGCGGCGCGCAAGAAGATGACGAGCTCGAACAAATATTGTCCTTTACACAAGAAGCCGCACCCTTTGCAAAGGTGTCGAGCATTTAGGGAAAAACCACTGGATGAGCGCAAATCTCTTCTGAAGCAGTTCGGCTTGTGCTTCAAGTGCTGCACGGCTACAGACCATTTCGCGAAGGACTGTAAGGTCGTTGTCACTTGCGCGGACTGTGGCAGTGGCAAGCACGCTACAGCACTCCACCAGATGCTCGAGTCCTTCCAGCGTGCCTTCCGACTTCAAGCAAGGTGCTAAAATCGACGAGCCGAACCCTGAACTGCAGTCGCCTAAGGTTTCCTCAACGTGCACAGAAGTATGTGGACGTGGCTGTGCTGGCAGGTCATGCTCCAAGATCTGCTTAGTAGACGTGAGCCACACAAGCGAGCCTCAAACGAAAATGAGAATGTATGCCATCCTAGATGATCAGAGCAACAGATCCCTGGCTAGATCAGAATTCTTCGATCTCTTCGGGATGAATGGTCAATCTACCGCCTACACACTAAAGACGTGCTCGGGAGTTGAAGAGACTTCGGGGAGAAGAGCTTCTGGTTTCTTTGTTGAGGGTGTCAACGGAGGGGAGAAGTTACCACTCCCAACTCTCATAGAGTGCAACAAGCTACCAAACAACAGGAGTGAGATCCCTACGCCCGAAGCAGCACGGAATCAAGCTCACCTCAAGGCTATAGCTGAACAAATCCCCAGCCTTGACCCAAATGCAGAAATTCTTCTTCTGCTCGGCAGAGACATTTTGCGATTACATAAAGTCCGCCAGCAACGAAATGGTCCGACCGATTCACCATTTGCCCAAAAACTCGACCTTGGCTGGGTAATTGTGGGCGATGTCTGCATTGACCGCCAACGCACATCCGACTACGTGAACAACTTCAAAACCAACATACTCGTAAACGGTCGCCTTTCTTTCATAAGGCCTTGCTCCAACCACTTCCGTGTCAAAGAAAACCTCTCCGCTAAGTCAAACAGGACGCGAACTTCCGAACTTGTTCTTCGTTCATAATCCGTACAAGACTGCTATGATGACGTCGCCGACACGTTATTCGAGGTGACCAACGAAGACAACCAACCTTCTCTTTCTATGGAGGACAGGAAGTGTTTGAAAATCATGGACACCGAGTCTTTCAAAAACGAATCGGGCAACTGGGTAGCGCCTCTCCCTTTCCGTTCCCCGAGACAGCGACTTCCTAACAACAAGAAACTAGCTATAACTCGTCTAGTCACCTTGAAACGCACACTTCAAAAGAAACCAGAAGCATTGAAATCTTTCGTGGCATTCATGGAAAAAATCTTCGAAAATGGCCATGCGGAAGAAGCTCCGCCCCTTGCTGAAGGAGAAGAGTGCTGGTACCTTCCTATCTTTGGCGTGTGCCATCCGCAGAAGCCAGGTGGAACTAGAGTCGTGTTTGATTCTGGCGCTCAGTATGAGAACACGTCGTTGAACAGCGTCCTGCTCACCGGCCCAGACTTCACAAATAATCTGTTGGGCGTGCTCATCCGACTTAGAAAAGACCTCATCGCGGTGACAGCAGATATACAACAGATGTTTTACTGCTTTAGCGTGCGCGAAGATCATAGGAACTACTTGCGGTTCCTGTGGTTCCGCAACAACGACATCCAAAACGAGGTCGTAGAATACCGGATGACGGTGCACGTTTTTGGTAATAGTCCATCACCGGCCGTTGCAAACTATGCTCTTCGGAGGACAGCTCGGGAGGGGGAAGAGGAATTCGGCACGGACGCCAGGCAGTTTGTGGAAAGAGATTTTTATGTTGACGATGGCCTTAAGTTCCTTCCCACGGAGTGAGAAGCTGTCAGCCTGTTGATACGCACGCAAAACATGTTGGGAGCTTCGAACCTTAGGCTTCACAAGTTCGCTTCTAACAGCCCTGCGGTGATGGAGGCGTTTCCAAGGGCCGACCGAGCAAAGGACCTGAAGGATCTCGACCTGGGCGTCGACGCACCCCAAATCCAACGCAGTCTGGGAGTCTGCTGGGATCTGAAAGGAGACGTATTTACCTTCCGGGTTCCAAAACAAGAGAGACCATTCACCCGGCGTGGCGTCTTATCAACCGTGAATAGCTTGTACGACCCTCTAGGATTCGCGGCTCCCGTCACCATCAAGGGAAGCTCTCTTCTCTGTGAGCTTGTCGCAGAGACCTGTGATTGGGACGCCCCACTTCCTGATCAGAAGCGAATGGAGTGGGAAGAGTGGAAGGATTCCTTGAAGGCGCTCGAGAATCTCCATGTTCCTCGTACGTATGTACCCGCTTCGCTATCTACGGTGAGTCGGACGGAAGCCCACATCTTTTCGGACGCCTCAAACAAAGCAGTAGCCGCAGTGGCATATCTGAAGATCACCGACGACAATGGTGCGTGCCATATAGGGTTTATAATGGCTAAATCTAAACTGGCGCCACGTCCTGAACACACTGTTCCTAAGCTCGAGCTCTGCGGCGCAGTTTTGGCAGTGGAGCTGGCAGAGCTCATACAAAGAGAAATGGATACTACATTGAACTCTGTGGATTTCTACTGCGACAGCAAAGTTGTCCTCGGCTATATACACAACGAGACGAGGAGGTTCTATGTGTACGTCAACAACCGGGTGCAACGGATTAGGCGATCGACACGGCCAGATCAGTGGCATTATGTTCCGACAAATATTAATCCTGCAGATCTTGGCACAAGGTTCTTGCCCGCGTCGAAGCTTCAAGAGTCAGGATGGCTAACTGGCCCAGAATTTCTACGCCGCCGCGAGGATTGTTTAGAGATCCTACAGGGAAGGTTTGATCTCGTCGGTCCTGACCGCGATACCGACGTGAGGCCTCAAGCAACCAGCCTTGCAACCACTGTGAGCATGCGAGGACTTGACGCCAGTAGATTCGAGCGCTTCTCAAGTTGGACGTGTTTGACACGTGCGATAGCAGTTCTCGTACGCGCGGCGAGCAACTTCCATGGCGGCAGGTCTGCTCGGGACAATGGTTCATTGAGTTTGACGCGACCATCTGCAGAAGACGTGACTCGAGCAAATGCAGTCATTATCCGTTCAGTGCAGCGCGAGGCATTCTCCGAAGAATTAAAATGCTTAGATCAGGGGAAGCGCATCGCAAAATTGAGCCCACTGCGGAAGCTCGACCCATGGGTTGATCCCAATAGGCTGCTGAAGATTGGTGGTCGCCTAAGCAGATCCCAGTGGAGCCAAGACGAGTCTAAGCCCATTATCATCCCCGCAAACCATCATGTGGCCATGCTCCTTGTAAGGCACTACCACGAGGAGGTGAAGCACCAAGGTCGACACCTCACCGAGGGAGCTTTTTGTTTGGGCTAGTTGGTACATGCTTACTGAAAAACCAAAAAGACGCGTACCATCAAGGAAAAAAGTAAGGACAGGACAGAAAGGGCGTCAAAAAGGTACGGCCCGCCAAACAGATTCCCTCCAGTTGTACACGGTTAAACCGGAGCCGGGCACACTTCCCAGGAGAGAGCTGACTTTCCCCCACCTGTACCCATTTACGTTGGGTCATCGTCGGCCTTCCACCGAAGTGGAATCCCTTCCATGTGCGGTAGCCCCACACTGGCATGTGCTCGATAAGGGCGGGGACGCACAACCCCCGGATGTCCCTCCGTGCAAGGACAACTCTGCCCAGATGCAACAGCATCTTCGAGGTTACGTCCGAGGGACGCAAGCTCTACGCACATCTTTAAAGTGGCTGCGTTGGCCACCGACCCTCACAGTGAAGGACCTCCCACATTAGTGACGGTGTTGTCCCGGGCCAACACCATTGCCACATTGTGGTGCTACTTCCAAGCCCGAAGGCTCGGTTTCACTTTCTCGCCCACTTAGCCATTGCATAGCAATGTTGCCCGGTGGCAATGCTTTTTCTATTGATGTTTAAGATTTGTTTTATTCGGTTCCCCACGCAGAGTTGTTTTTAGTTGTTAGAAGCTGTATTGAGCAGAATGGTGTTGACGCCCTTTCTGTCCTGTCCTTACTTTTTTCCTTGATGGTACGCGTCTTTTTGGTTTTTCACCGAGGGAGCTATACGAGCAGCCGGCTTCTGGATCATTGGGGCTAAACGACGGATCTCCTCGTACATTCAGAAATGTGTTACGTGCTGCAAGCTGCGGGGAAAACAACAAGAACAAAAAATTGGCCGCGTATCTGCGTGCTTCGCTGCAAATGTCGTGTAAAGACGATAGAAGAGGCGCTGTGTGAGATATGGACGCCATCTGGCAATACGTCGGGAAACATGAGCGCTGTGTTGCGTGCTGGTAGTCCCGGCGCAGCAGCAGGCGAAGACCTTTGCAGAGAAACGTCCGCACTCAACGAGTACTCTCCACACACTCTTTTATTTACACGTCGCCTGGGTAAAACAGGAACGCCAGAGCGGCGCCCACAACCGGCAGCCTGAAGGCCGCCCACAACGCTGCTTTTTCATTTTTTAAATATTTTTTTTCACCTTCTTGGCCTTCTCAAAACTAAAGTTTTTCAACACCAACCCATGGCATTCGTACAGTGCAATACAGAACCGAAACCGAAACACAATGAGCTCGTGCGAAGGGCACGGAGGAAGGCAAATTTCAGCGCAGTCGCATTTTCAGCTTTGTTGAAACAGCGCTCACTAGACGACGACGAAGTAAAAGAAGGCACAGGACAGGCAGCGCCTGTCCTGTGCCTTCTTTTACTTCGTCGTCGTCTAGTGAGCGCTGTTTCAACAAAGATGAACGCATACCAACTCGCTCAAGCTTCCATTCTTATGCATTTTCAGCGCAGCTTAAGAAACTAGGGTCCTTAAAATTACGTATGTATGCATTTTCTATTAAAGGAACACGCCACCTAATACTTACCTAGTGATGTTGCACCTCAGATATGCATGATATCTACTTTTTGATCGACAACGTTCACAAGTATGAACAGCCGTACCAGTTCAAGACGGATGGCCCTTGGGCAAGTGGTTCAACTTTGGCCGAGTGGCTGAATCGAGGGACGTGCCGACAACAGAAAGACAGACAGACAGACAGAAAGACAGACCAAAATTTCTGCGTTTAAGTTCCCCAAGAAAGACTATCGTCTTTAAAAATGGCAGACCTACCCACGGAGCGGCTCAGCACAGAGCCTCCTTTCACTTACGTGGGTCTCGATGTTTTCGGACCATGGCAGGTGACTGCACGTCGCACTAGAGGCGGTGAAGCGCACAACAAGCGTTGGACTGTGTTGTTCACGTGCATGAGCGTTCGAGCAGTGCACATAGAAATCATGGAATCCATGGACACCTCAAGTTTTATAAATGCCTTAAGAAGATTCTTTGCCATTAGGGGCCCGGCAAAGCAGTTACGCTCTGACTGTGGCACAAATTTTGTTGGAACATGCTCAGAACTGCAGTTAAACGTGGGTGGCCAAGACTCTCAGAGTCAACACGTTTCTATCAAACTTGGGTTGCACTTGGGTATTTAACCCTCCGAACGCCTCGCACATGGGTGGAGTGTGGGAAAGAATGATCGGCATAGCCCGCCGCATCTTAGACTCCATGTTGTTAGAACACTTTCCCGGCCGCCTCACCCACGAAGTACTCACTACATTTCTGGCTGAAGTCACGGCCATCATAAATGCAAGGCCTCTCGTTCCAGTCTCCACAGACGCCGAGTGCTGGGACATTCTCACACCTGCGATGCTCCTGACCCAAAAAACAGGCGCGAACACTCTGGCACCTGGTCTCTTTGACTGCAAGGATTTGCACAGACGTCAGTGGCGCCAAGTCCAATGGCTCGCCGATTGTTTCTGGAGCCGTTGGCGGCGTGACTTCTTGACCACGCTGCAGAGTCGCCGCAAGTGGCAGTTACCAAGGCGGAACAGCAGGTGTGGTGACCTAGTGCTTCTCAAGGACAAGAACGTCCACCGCAATGAGTGGCCTATGGCACGTGTAGTGACAGCGTTTCTCAGTGCGGATGGGAAAGTGCGAAAGGTTGAAGTGAAGACTGCAACCGGTGGTGTAGTGAAGACGTTCTCCCGACCAGTGACCGAGACTGTTCTTCTCATAGCGCACGAGGATTAATGCACTGTATTCCTTATAGCTTACATAGAGTGGTATCATGTGATACCAGGCGGGGAGTGTGTTGGAACCATTTATCGGGGCCATCGCAGCTGCAGTTTCGTTTTCGCTGTGCGGTCTGTCAACCTTGTGCGGAGCACTTCGTGTTCCCTCTCTCTTTTCTCTTATGTTTCCCACTGGTGTTTCACCGTGTGGCAGCACCGCCTTTTTACGGATGGTTATAACATTAAATATCAGTTTTATTATCTGTTGTCGCCGTCCGTCATCTGCCCGAGGAGTGGCCGCTACAGAGACGCGTGCCATGGAATCGGAACAGTCGCAGTTGTCCCGAAGCGGCCCTCGTTTCGACGTCATGCGCAGAAACGGTCAGGAGATTTTCTGCTCCTTTCTCCCGATCATCTTGCATAGGTGGTATTGCGGATCTGCACTATACCGAACCCATCTGTTGCGCGAATAAGCGATTATGTGTTTTAATCCGATTCCGTGAGATGAAACGCTGCACAGTACTGTCCGTATAAACGCACCGACATCAACGTGATGCTCGCGAAGGACGTGGGAGACTGTACTTCGCCGAGTCAAGATGAGATCAGCTGACTTCCATCGCCTGTACTGTGTCAAACATCGCAGAAAACTTTGGCGGCTGGTTGCACATCAGGGCACGTTTGGTTGCTGTATGATGCCGGCAAATGGAAATGCGCTCGGAAACGCGTCGTTCATGGTTCACCTCTGTCTCCGTGCGGGATATGCACGCCGTCGGACGAGAAACATAATTCCACACACAAACTGACTGTGACTGCCCGCGAGAAAATTATAGCGTTGTGGCAGATCATAAAATCGTCCAAGATAACGTGACTTGCATATATAAACCCCCGTAAGTCCACGTAAATCGTGTGGTGCGGTGGTGTAGTGGTTACAGTGTCTGTTTGTCACGCGGTTGGCCTGGGTTGAAATCCCCGTGGTGGAGTGTGTGTGTTGATACATGGAGTGTGTGTGTGTGTGTTGACTCTCTGTGCAGTGTTCTTGTGATGTGTAAATGCATATTGTGAGCGCAGCAAATCAGTGACTCTTCTTTGTCATCTCGACATATCATCATCATTTGTGCAACTTCCTCATCTGTATATATCATCATCATTGTAGAACAGCTCGAGCTAGACTCGAATAAAGCGGTTCCTCATAAGTGGTGGAGGTGCGGGGTTGCGGCGCTCCCGGCAGCCACCACCGTCTCAGTGCCTACACCAGGAGACCACGCATCTGTGGCTTCGTTGACACCGCCGATGCGTGTCCAGCAATACTACACCACTCCGCGTCCTCCTCGACCCATCTGTTACTACTGTGGCTATCGAGGACACATCTCCCGGTTTTGCCGAAGGCGACAACAGGACGAGCAACGCGGCTACGCTCCCGAGGAACGCCCAGGCATCCGTCCAACTACGAGCTACCAACGGACGCCCTACCGACCTTCTCTTCGCCGTTCACCCTCTCCTCCTTACTATGTTGACGTGCCTGTGAATTCCCGTGAGTCTCGCCGCAGGTCACCTTCTCCACGTCGCCGTTCAGTGTCGCCTCTGCGACCCGCCTCCCATGTCACGAACGCCCACTCGGAAAACTCCCCGATGCAGTTTTAGGAGGGGAAACTGCATCCACCGGACAGCCACCAATTCCTCCAGAGCGCCCGTCGAACTTGTTAAGCGTGTTAGTTGAAGGTGTGCGCGTCGAAGCTCTCGTGGACACTGGCGCTGCAATTTCCATTATTCGCGCTGACTTTTGTTCTCGCCTCCGAAAAGTGACCACGCCTTACTGCGGCCCATCTCTCCGTGCAGCGACAAACGCCGTCATTCGTCCACTCGCACAGTGTACGGTTCGTGTTTTTATAGATGGTATTCGTCACCACTTCAGACTACGTTCTTTGGCCATCCAAGGAAGAAATTATCAGTGTCAATTCCAGCAACATTGTGGATGGCGACGTGCTCATTTTACCTTACGGCCACACCCTATGTCGAGGTATTCTGATTATTCCTGGCCTTATTCGCTTCGCCCACGGGTCTGCCTTCGTTACTGCGTTAAATCACACACCTGATCCCAAGATGTTGCCCCGTGGATCAACAGTCACTTGCGCCGTTGACACTCATCCGGTTGCGATTGTTGCCCTTCCGACTGTTCTACCAGAGTCAAGCTCGCCGCCACTTCATGCCTCTTCCACACCTCTGTCGGCAACCATAAGCCCTGACCTGACACCTGCCCAGACTCAAGATTTGCTTGCCCTGTTGAATCGACACCGTTCTTTGTTCGACGTGAATTCGCCAGTCCTCAGCATGACTACCGCCGCTACTCATCGCATCCAGACTGACGGCTCCCGTATTATTCACCGGCGCCCATATCGCGTGTCTCTGGCAGAGCGCAAGATCATCGAGGAAAACGTCTCAGACATGCTTCGACGAAACATCATACGTCCTTCCTCGAGCCCCTGGTCCTCCCCAGTTGTTTTGGTACAGAAAAAAGACGGAACAGTGCGCTTTTGCGTCGATTACCGTGCGCTGAACAAAATAACGCGCAAAGATGTTTACCCCCTGCCACGGATCGACGACGCACTGGATTCGTTACATGGCGCCGAGTATTTTTCTAGCCTTGATCTCCGATCCGGCTACTGGCAAATACCGATGTCCGAATCTGACAAAGAGAAGACCGCTTTTTCCACCCAGACGGGCTGTACGAATTTAATGTCATGCCTTTCGGACTATGTAATGCGCCCGCTACCTTCGAACGCATGATTGACAGTGTACTGCGTGGTCTAAAATGGAAAAGCTGTTTGTGCTATCTCGACGACATAGTCGTTTTTTCGTCCACGTTCTCGCAGCATCTGCAACGTCTTGAAGAAGTCCTAGCTTGCCTTGCAAAAGCTCGCCTCCAGCTAAATACAAAAAAATGCACCTTCGCAAGCAAGACGATCAAGGTTCTAGGGCACTTAGTCAGCAAAGAAGGGATTCGACCGGACCCTGAGAAGCTTGCTGCCGTTCTCGACTTTCCCCGTCCACTGCGTCAAAAAGACCTCCGCAGTTTTCTCGGCTTGGCTTCTTACTTCCGGCGCTTCATACGTGACTTCGCAGCGCCGCGTCTCCACTCCGCCAGCTACTCGCAAGTAACGCGCCCTTCGTTTGGTCCGAAGACTGTGAAAGTGCGTTCCTGGCGTTGAAGCACGCCCTTACATCCGACCCGGTACTGTGCCACTTCGATCCAGGCGCGCCCACCATCCTTCACACCGACGCTAGCAGTCATGGTCTCGGTGCCATTCTCCTGCAACGTGACAACACCTCGCGAGAACGAGTCATTGCTTATGCCAGTCGTGCTCTCACCGCTGCAGAGAAGAATTACACCATAACAGAGCAGGAGTGCCTAGCTGTTGTTTGGGCAGTACAAAAATTCCGCCCATATCTCCATGGCCGCCACTTTACCGTCGTTACTGACCACAACGCACTGTGCTGGCTTTCGTCGCTAAAAAACTTATCGGGCCGCCTTGGTCGCTGGGTGCTTCGCTTGCAGGAGTACGATTTCGACGTCGCCTATAGATCCGGAAAGAAGCATCAAGACGCTGATGCTCTATCTCGCTACCCTCTGCCCAGCCATGATATCTCTCCATCGCCTCCTGCCACTGAAAGTGCTTTATCCATCGCAGCACTCAGTTGGCTAAGATCTAGCAGCCCATCCGTACTTGTGTCGCACCAACGTACCGACCCATACTGCCGCACTATTTTGGAGCGCATCGAAGGTTCTTCTGCTCCTCCGAACGCCCGACTTCGTCGACAGCTTAACCAGTTCAAGCTTCACGGTGGTGTTCTACATCGCTATGTTTACCACGTCGACGGCAACAAACGGGTACCAATCATACCACGTTCTCTACAACGTGAGGTTCTTCAAGCATTTCACGATGATCCCACAGCCGGTCATCTAGGCTATCATAAAACCTATGACAAAATACGAAGCCGCTGCACCTGGCCTGGCCTCTCTTCAGCCGTTGCCAAATATGTTGCTTCCTGCGTCCATTGTCAAAGCCGCAAACGACCCACGACTGCTCCTTCTGGTCTCCTGCAACCTCTTCCTTGTCCCGCCTTGCCTTTCGAAGTCGTCGGGATAGACTTGTACGGCCCCCTACCCGTGACATCGAATGGGAACCGGTGGATTGTGACTGCTGTTGACCATCTAACCCGCTACGCGGAAACAGCCTCGCTACAATCTGGGGCTGCCACTGAAGTCGCCGATTTTTTTCTGCGCAGCATATTTTTACGCCACGGAGCTCCACGCGTTCTGCTCAGTGACCGTGGCAAAGTCTTCCTTTCGTCTATTCTTGACGAGGTTCTGCGCGCCGCCAACACCATTCACAAGACAACTTCTGCTTACCATCCGCAGACCAACGGCTTGACAGAACGCTTTCATCGCACCCTCTCTGATATGATTGCAATGTACATCGACCCCGACCACTCAAACTGGGACGCAATCCTGCCGTTCGTCACATTCGCTCATAACACGGCTACGCAACGCACCACCGGCTTTTCTCCCTTTTTTCTAGTCCACGGCCGCTCGCCGAATTTCGCTGTGGACGTCTCGTTCCTTTCGGCTCCCGCACCCTCCGCAGGTCCTTTATCGGAAGTCTTTTTGTCTCGCCTCGCACACTGCCGTCATCTGGCCCGAATTAACACCGGCATCTCCCAGGAAGCTCGCAAGTCTCGCTACGACTCGACTCACCGTGCTGTGACTTTTTCCCCTGGAGACGAAGTTCTTCTATGGACTCCGCTGCGCGTTCCAGGCTTATGCGAAAAATTCATGAGGCGCTTTCTTGGACCTTACACGGTCGTTGAGCAAACCTCCCCAGTTAATTACCGTATCTCACCTCTTACAACTCCTTCCGATCACCGTTGCCGGGGGACAGAAATAGTGCATGTTTCTCGCTTAAAGCCGTATACCCGACGCCTTACGTAATACTGTCACGCGGCCAGGCGGCCGCTTATAGCGCGAGGGGGAATTAGTGTGAGCGCAGCAAATCAGTGACTCTTCTTTGTCATCTCGACATATCATCATCATTTGTGCAACTTCCTCATCTGTATATATCATCATCATTGTAGAACAGCTCGAGCTAGACTCGAATAAAGCGGTTCCTCATAATATTCATGAGTTGGAAGGCTGAACAAAAGAAAAAAAGAGGAAGACATGCACGTTAAACAGAGTGTAGAAGAATTTCTTTTAAATGCGAAGCATTTCTTAGCGAACTTCTGAGACTTTCAGCGTATCTATCTATCTATCTATCTATCTATCTATCTATCTATCTATCTATCTATCTATCTATCTATCTATCTATCTATCTATCTATCTATCTATCTATCTATCTATCTATCTATCTATCTATCTATCTATCTATCTATCTATCTATCTATCTATCTATCTATCTATCTATCTATCTATCTATCTATCTATCTATCTATCTATCTATCTATCTATCTATCTATCTATCTATCTATCTATCCGCCTACGACTTTGTGCTCTCCTGGCCGTTTCGTTAATCGGATGTATACCAAAATTGGTGTCATAACATGGCCTTATTACGAACATAAATGACAGGTCATATCATGAAAATCATGACACGCATGTCATGAATAGCATGATTTACATTCCACGGCCTTAGGCTCTTGCGGCCGTTCCGTTAATTTCATACGCACCAAAAGTGGTACGGCGTGACAAGAATTCATGACGAACATAACGACAGGTCCTAACATGCAAATCATGACGCGCATGTGATGTGCAGCATGATTTACATGACATGGTCTCTGGGCGGTCGCGGCCGTTTAAATGAAGGCATATATACGAAAACTAGTATGACGAGACATTTCTGTATGACGAACATAACTGACACGTGGTGACATGAAAATCATGACATGCATGTCATGTACGACATGATTTACATGCCGCGCTCATGGCGCACTCGCGGTCGTTTCGCTAGATTGATATACACCAAAATTGGTATTGTGCGATGTGACTGTATGGAGAACATGAATAACAGGTGGTAGCATGAAAACCATGACATCCATGACATGTATGTCATGATTTACATGCCACGCTCATGGTGCATTTGCGGCCGTTTCGCTTGCATGATATACACCAAAATTGGTATTGCGCGACACGACCGTATGACGAACGTAAGTCAGAGGTGGTAACAAGAAAATCATTACATGCAAGTCATGTACGACCTGATTTACATGCCACGCTCATGGTGTGCTAGCGGCCGTTTCAGTAGATTGATATACACGAGAATTGGTATTGCGCGAAGTGACTGTATGAGGAACATGAATAACAGTTGGTAAGATGGAAACCATGACATGCATGTCATGTATGTCATGATTTACATGTCATGCTCATGGCGCACTCGTGGCCGTTTCGCTTACTTGATATACACCAAAATTGGTATTGCGCGACGCGACTGCATGGCGAACGTAAATGAGAGGTGGTAACATGGAAATCATGACATGCAGGTCATGTACGACATGATTTGCAAGCCACACTCATGATACATTCGCGGTCGTTTCACTAGATTGATATACACCAAGATTGGTATTGTGCGATGTGACTGTATGAAGAACATAAATAACAGGTGCTAACATGAAAACCGTGACATGATGTCATGTATGTCATGATTTACATGCCACGCTCATGGTGCATTCGCGCCATTTCGCTAGCTTGATATACACCAAAAGTCGTATTGCGCGATGTGACTGTATGATGAATATTAGTGACAGGTGGTAACATGAAAAACCATGATATGCATGTCATGTATGGCATGATTTACATACTATACTCATGGTGCACTCGCGGCCATTTCGCTCGTTTGATATACACCAAAAGTGGTATTGCGCGATGTGGCTGTATGACGAACATAAATGAGAGGTCTTAACATGCGAATCACGTTATGCATGTCATGTACGGTATGATTTACATGCCGCTGTCATGGTGCGCTTCCGGCTGTTTTGTTAACTTGATATATACCAAAATTGGTATGGCATGACACGTACGAGTGCGTGATGAACATAATTGACAGGTCATGCGTTGTATATACCAGAATATGCGTTTCATTGGCATGGTGTATACTAGATTGTGCATGCATGCGTGCATGGCAAACATGCGATATATGGTGGACTAGATGCCATGGCATGAATGATTTCATTTGGCTCAAAGACAAACAAGGCGATGTATGCAGCTCTTTGCTGTCTGCTTCGCATTACATCGATTCCCAGAGTGCGTGGGATCTGCCGAATTTTTTTTTCTAGAACAATTTGCGAAAAGTACCACATATATTTTGACCGCATAGTGAGCCGTATATAAGCCGGACAGATTTGACCTGAAATACCGCTTAACCAAATCGACGGTATGCGTTACTTTAAGCGGTCACTTTTAAACGGCCTTCTGGCAAAGAGATGGCCTCGTATATAGAAGAGCCGCATAAACTTTGGCCACATAAGAAAGAGCCGCTTAGCCAGAGGCCGCATAAGGAAGCGCCGCATAAAAGGGCCGTATAAGTAGGCCGCTTAGAGGGCCATTTATAAGCGTCGGAAATTTGACCTACTTTCCGCCTTATATGCGTTGTTTTAAGCGGTCGTTTGCTAAGAGTGTAGCGCAATCTCCTCTCAGCGCCGTTCCCTCCTCGCCCGTCACTCTCGGCCGCCATTATTGGGCGAGACTCATAAGCCGCGCCATGCCCATGCGGCGCATCGAAGCGCTTGCTTGTACTTGCTTGGAAACGCCACAATTCTGTGCGCAGATTCACACAGCTGTTCGTACGTAAGATGTGCAGTAAAAATAGTTTGTGGTTGGTCGGTACCTTAGCTATCATCTCGCGTTTTATAAGCAACAAATCGCACACAGCTGGGGCCGGCATACATACAAAAGAAATCTCATCGCGGCACCTCACGCGCGAACACATTTCTGGACCTGGGATTTGTTTTGACAACGTGGAAAACCTAGCATTTGCGCATTGCATTTGAGTTCATAAGTGTGGGATGCGTCGCTCGCACCAGGCAAACAAGAGACAGATCATGTTAAACGCAATCCTAGGAAGTCTTTACAGCTGCCGTTTTTCTTTTCGGATACCGTAGTGTTTGTTTACAAGACGCATTTCGGAAAATCAGACACTACACCAAATTATGGACACAAAACACGGCGGAGGCACTTATTTGCTGAATACACCCAGCGGTGCAGTAAAAGCGCTTCTGTTGCCCCCTCAGGTAAATATCTTTTTGGTTCCGTGCGCGCGCCTCGTGCACCTGCTTCTTTAATTGGAGACTCTTCCAGTGTGCTCAGTTTATGAGATGTCATGCTGATATTCCTATTGCTAAAATACGCTCTTTTGTTCACGGAGAGCATTCTTCGTCAGTTTGCTAACGGTAAGCTCGCGAACGTACCTTCCCGCGTTGGTCACTAACTGGGTGAGAACAGCGAGCAGGTCAGTAATGAAGCCTCTAGATGCAGATAACTGTTCTTAATTTCCATCGATCACACATTTATAACTATTTCAAACAAAGAAAACACCAAGTACGATGGAAAACTGGGCGAGTTGGTGTAGATTCATTGCAGCTAACTCAGCTAACGCTCTTTCTCGTTGACAAATTTCCACATAAGATAAAACATTGAAACAACAGTCATTGCACATTACATCATCGCACATTTGTAAGCGTTTTAAATGCGAAGCATTTCTTAGCGAACCTCTGGCACTTTGAGCGTTTCTATCTACGTATCTATCTATCTATCTATCTATCTAGCCGCCTACGTCTGGGAGTTCACATGATCGCTTCCTTAACTTGGTGCAGACCAAATCTCGCATGTGAGGGTAACATGATTTGACGAATATGACTGTCAGGTCATGACATGAATAAAGTGAAAATTCTGTCGCGTACGTCGTCAAACCCTTTCCTCCAGACACGTGTGGCACATACCCGCTTACCACGGGCCGCGGTGCATGGGTATGCGCCACAGGTGATTGACAGTTTATATCTACCCAGGAACGGCGTGAACATTTAATGCGAGAGCGTTAAGAAAAACAAACATCGGCAGCATTGACCCGACGACTGGAAAGAATGAAAATTAGGCCCCAGCAGGAATCGAACCCAAGTATTCTGCGTGGCAATCAGGTATTCTACCACAGAGCCACGCCAGGTCTATTAACTGGTTTGGAAAAACAGCCTATGCAGGCGCAATGTCGGTGCAACGTCAACTGTGGTTATGGTACTGGCTATCTAAGCTATCTAATTTTGCAAGAAAGCAAAGAACATTACATGATACTCCTACGATGCGTATACTCCTACGATACAGACGTCATATCAGATTAATGTCCGTGGTTCCAGTGTTGGCTCAGCTTTTATAGCAGTCTAATAAACATTACATTTGTATCCCGATGATCCAGCAAGCTATATTCAAGCATTACTCGACTTCGGAGGTATACATTAACGAAAGTTAAGTATGATATTCACATCTTCGCACCATAAAGTGCACTTAATCAGCCAGAACGACGCAGTGTCCCCTTCATTTCTTACGAGTCTGGGCGATGGCCTCATGCTGACCGATGATGATGCAGATTGATTGACAGCCGCTTTGTAGACTAGGCTACTTAGGCCACATACGCCCAGGTAGTCTACGAATACGACAAGCGCCACCCACTGATGTTGGTCTACGTGGCACTATCCAGGCCTACCAGCCTCGACAGCCTATACCTCACCAACGCGAAGGGTGACTTCAGATTCCAACATGTCGCCGGCTCTACAGACAATTCGTCGACGAAATTACCGAGGCATCCACGACTTCCACCAGCTGTACTATACCTCATACTTCACTACACATGGACCCCTCGCCACTGCGATCACGACCTGATCCGATAACAAGTCATGACCAGCTGCTGGTGCTCACTGATCACGGGGATGATGACCTTGTTCAAGAACTGTCGAGAGCTTCTTCTAAACACATGCACACGGGTTCGTGAAACGTGCGTGCGTTCTCTATCATAAGGGACAAGTATAAGCACTACATATCAGCTTACGGCTTCTGGTCTTGGTAATACCCACGTTGCCGTTGGCAGCTTTACCCAACTGTAAACAGCTGGTTATATAACATATATGCGGCTCTTCAACATATATGTGTGCGTATAAAATTTATACAAACCTTTAGCGTCATTTTGTAACGTTTCGCTCAGTAAAAAAACATTACGCCACAGTCACCGCATGCTTCGCATCACATCGACTCCCATGGTACGTGGGATCTGCCGAATTTTTATGAAAGGCACTCTTTCATAATCACAACTACATACATAATAAAAACACTTTTTCCGTATTGCCGATACAAAAGAAATACACATTAAAATAAAGCAGTCATTGCACGTTACATCCTTGCACATATTTTTTTACTGTATACATAAGATAGGCTAAAACGAAACAAAATTATTGCACGTTTGTAACGGCATCCCTCATTGCAATACTCCTGCTACCAGAATTTCTTGAAGCCAGTCGTTTTCTCTCTGCTTCAGCATTGGATTTTTTTACTACGACGTGCATCCTCGTTCGCACAAACAACTGCACAATCCTTCTGGGTACTTCATGGCATGGCGGCAAACAATTAGCCACTACTTTCTCCTGGAATGCTAACTTCGTTGTATAGGAGGGCTAATTCATTCTACCTAAAGTATGCGTCTGAAAGCTCAACAACCTGCAAGACTGCTGCTGAGGGAATGGCAAGCGTCATTTTGTCTTTCGTGTAACTTTTTAGTTGTTGAAACTTGAAGCACTAGCCTCGTCAGAGATAGCAGTTCGACAGTCTTGGCAGTCTGCCGAGATTTCCTTGTTTACATCTTCGTGTGCAGGCGAGACACGTGTGCCAAAAACTGGCAGATCCCAAGTCTCATGCGAAGCAGCCAGTGAGTCTCTTCTATGCTGTACTTTTTTAGACAAGTGTTACGAGGGGGGATGCACGTGTAAATACAATAGCTGCATCGACCAGGTAGGTCGACTAGCTGGCGCGGAAAGACAGCTGAGAGCCCGATGTAGCACTCACGACAGAGCACATGTGTCCGTCTTTATCGAAGGGCGCGGAAGGGTTCACACCACGCGTAGCGTTCGTTAGCGTGTTCCTCCTTGGTCGAGCAACGCTTGCATAGCTCGCTGAGTCATAGGAGTATATGTGCAATGAGAATTGAAACTTGAGCTAGTTGGTACGGATTCATCATGGTTTAAGTAGCGCACTGACGGACGAGGCATCAATCACACGTTTCAGTACACAGAATGCAAAGAAGCCATCGTCTATCAAATTCCATTATCATGCGGAAAATCATACATTGGACAGAGTGGAACGTGTGTCAATATCCGTCTTAGGGAGCATGAGCGTTCACTGTCAGACACGAAACCATTTTCACTAGTTTTCGAATCCCTAGTTTCGTTCTTCGTATCCATGGGAATTTTCAAATCACCGACGACGCCATCGACGCTGGATTTTCTGCCGCACACGCTTCTTAACGCTCTCGCGTTAAAATTACCGCTGTGTGTTCTCGCCTTTCATGGGTTGACATAGACTGTGAATCAGCTGTGGCGCCCACCCGCCTACCACTGCCCCTGGTATGTGGTTATGTGTCACACGTAGAAAGGGGAAATGGTTTTATGACGTACGCGACAAGCTTGTGATGTTATTCATGTCGTGATGCCTCAGTCATATTAGTCATGCACTCATGCCCTTCTGTGCCAATTTTGGTATACGCCGAGTTAGTTAAGGAGGCGACCACGTGGGCATACATACGCAGGCGGCTGGAAACATCGAGAGATAGAAACGATCCAAGTGCCTTTGGTTTGCTAGGACATTTGTAACAGTTCGTTCAGCTAGTTGCGAGAATTGTGTCAATTGAGCCGTTAGAACTTGCCCGATTATCTCTGAAAGGTTCTAAAAAAGTGTGTTCAGTGCTTTTCCTATCTACATAGAGTCGTATGTCGTGGACAAAGAAAAAGAAGTTGTCAGCGGTGGCTGGAGGCCTCGGCTCAGCAGATCATGTGTTGAGGGCACAACAACAGAAACATGGTAAGAGCTCAGGAACATGAGATACGTTGTTATTTCGAGAACTAAGTGCTGTTTAAGGAAGCCTTACTGCGCATTCAATTTCGCAGCTGAGTAGAACCAAACGTTGCCCTGGCAATTTGCGCGTTTTCAGCTCTTCTTCTTTGCAAATGCTCTTCAGGGCATTTGCAAAGGCCCTGAATGCTTCTTGTTTACGGGGTATAGCCGGTCTATGCGCCGGCTAGCGTCCCTGTCTTCCCCATTATTCCTCCTTACCCACTAACTGCCCAGTTCCCCACCGAACGGTTACGGTTGAAATTCTGGAGCGCGGGCATGCCGCTTCTACTATAGGCATGCGAGTTTGTTGGGTATTTGCTTTAACATCTTGAGCTGTTGAGCATCTGGTGCTGTCCCGTAGTTGAAGACGTGATGAAGAATGCGAATCGCGCTTGGCGCACAAATTATGAAATGGATAGACTTTCCTACTATGTATACGTGCACCGGTTGACGCTAACTCGTTTTCCGTACAGTATGTCATAGGAACTCGTGTGCATCGTATCACTGCAGCTTCGCGACAGCGGGGATGATGTGGCAAATTATGGCACAGACGCCGAAACGTGCGCGATTCACCGACCTCCAGGCATTTTATCGGCGCGACCTTATGCCCCCTGAGTCAATACAGGGTTTATTGTTCATATTAGAGGACAAGGCGTGCAAACGCGGGCACACGAGAAATGTCTGGTGCCCTGACTTCTCTCTTGCGTCCGTGTTTGCACACCCTGTCTTCGTTATTCTAAGACATTGCTGTTTCTTACCGTTCAAGCCGTCGAGGAAGGACTGCAAGCAAGCCTGCAATTGCTTAATGGCGGATCGAAATCACATGCCTAGCGTGCTTCTTCACACGGAAAGAAGCAAGCGAGTTTTCGCGAGTTTGAAACCAAGTATTCTCTTATGCGCCTTTTCGTTTCGAGTTTCGTCGGCAGAATGACCTTTGCTCTTTGTCACAGTATTGCTGCGCAGCGGAATACATTGCGTCATCACCCTTACCGCAAGTTTGATAGCGCCACCCTACTTTGTCGGGAGGGATACTCTGCTACGGAGACCGAAAAACGCATCAACGTATTTCGCTTGAGTCTGACGGATTTCGCATAAGAAAATTGATGGACCTCGAATGTGAAAGTTTGACAGTCGTCATTGGAGTTATGGGAGAGGCTGGTACTATAAATTCACATAAAGGGCTCTTTGTTTGTGTGTGCGTGTACGCACGCGTGATTTTTTATTGAGTGCGGTATACACCATACGAATACAAAGAATTGTAGATGAGCTGTAATACCTGCTCAGTACGCACGGACTAGCGCATGTTTGTACGTTCCTAATGTTTCCTAAATGGGCCCGGCGCATCCGCATCATGACATGCATGTCATGTACGGGATAATTTACATGCCACGTTCATGGTGCGCTCACGGCCGTTTCACTAGCTCGATATACGCCGAAATTGCTGTTACGTGACGTGACTGTATGGCGAACATTAATGACAAATGGTAACATGAAAATCATGAAATGCATGTCATGTACGGCATGATTTACATGCCACGCTCATGGTGCGCGCGCGGCTGTTTCGCTAGCTTGATATACACCAAAATTGGTATTGCGTGACGTGACTGCATGGGGAACCTATGTGACAGGTGGCGACATGTAAATAATGACATGCGTGTCTTGTACGGCATGGATTACATGTAACGCTCATGGTGTGCCGTTTTGTTAACTGATCGATGTATACCAAAAGTGGTATGGCATGACATAAGTGCGTGACGAACATAAATGACAGGTCCTGCATTGAATATACCAGAATATACGTTACATTAGCATGGTACATACCAGATTGTACATGCATGCATGCATGGCAAACATGCGATAGTGAACTACATCTCATGACACGAATGGCTTAATTTGCCTCAAAGACAAATAAGGCGATGTATGCGGCTTCCTGCTGGCTGCTTCGCATCATATCGATTCCCAACAGTGCGTGGGATCTTTTTCTTCGCCATACGATCGTGCTCATTTTGCTGACGTATTCCCGTGATGGAAATACCTCATTAAAGTCTTGGTGGACCCCGGCATAAAACACTTTCGCGACGAGATACACGCTGCACCGAGACCGAGAGCTGTCAATTCCATTTTTTCAGTGCTGTTTGTTCCTTCCAAAAGAAGCTCTCTAGTACTGTTATGCACTCGTACCCAGCATCATCGTCGCCGGTCGTCATTCCATGCGGCAGAAGTTTGTGACTGTGCCGCGTTTGAAGTACACCGAAGCGACAGAAGCTCGGAGTGTTTTACAACGTTTTATCGCGTACCGTCGTTTCGGTAGCGGCAAGTTGAAACGTGGCATTCGTTTCCTGCATCGATCGGATACGCTAAGCATACCGCCTGAGAGTCACCACACTCGCCGATGGTCGTGTTCATTGTTGTGCAGTGACATGAAGGTGAAGCCGGAATGCAAAAGCCATCGCATTAGCGTTGCCACATGTGTGTGTATTACTTAGAGCTCGCAACGTGGGAAGCTTGGTGACCTTTTGTGATATGTGCTGTGCAGTAGTGATGGAAGTGCGGACGTAGCGTGGAAGAAAAAAAAATTGGCCGCGTATCTGCGTGCTTCGCTGCAAATGTCGTCGAAAGACGATAGAGGAGCGCTGCGTAACTCTACGCTGCGTTACGCTGCGTGAGATATGGGCGCCATCTGGCAATACGTCGGGAAACGAGCTTGTGCAGAGGGCACGGAGGAGGAAAGTTCTTTCCTTCCGCCGTGGCAGACGTGCAGAGGGCTTTCGTCGGCGCGACGCATTTTCAGCGCAGCCGCATTTTCAGCGCAGCTTAAGCTCTTTAGAATTACGTATCTATGTATTTTCTATTAAAGGAACACACAACCTAATACTTACCTAGTGACGTTGTGCCTCAGATATGGGTAATATTTATTTTTTGATCGACAACGTTCACAAGTATGAACAGCCGTACCAGTTCAAGATGAGTGGGCGGTAAGCAAGTGGTTCTACTTTGGCCGGGTGGCTGAATCGGGTGACAGACAGAAAGACAGACAGACAGTGCTAATTTTAAGGGCTCGTTTTTCTTTGTTATACACAATATTAATGAGCCCTAACAGCCAATAATGCCAAGAAAAGTATAGGGGATGTTGTTAGTCGTAAATGTAAGGTAAATGTGAAGAAAGAAAAGTGCACGAAAAGACAACTTGCCGTGGGCAGGGACCGAACCTGCGACCTTCCAGTTACGCGTCCGATGCTCTACCAGCTGAGCTACCGCGGCGGCCATCCCCCCGTCCACTTTATAGGGTATATATGCACATTTACACGTGGAAGCGTCAGTCAGCGCCGCCAGTAGCCATGACGGCGAGTGTGGAACACTCTTTTTTCTACCTGTTGGCGTCACGTAGCACGTGAACTTATTACGAGCTGGCAGCTGACCAATAATCCCTCGCATACTACCTGAAAGCATCAAGTCTGCCATAACGAGACCCTCGCTATGAATGAAGGAAAGAAGTGTTATTTATAAGGTCTCGTTTTTCTTTGTTATACACAATATTAATGAGCCCTAATAGACAATAATGCCAAGGAAAGTATAGGGGATGTTATTAGTCGTAAATGTAAGGTAAATGTGAAGAAAGAAAAGATAACTTTCCGTGGGCAGGGACCGAACCTGCGACCTTCGAATAACCCGTCCGATGCTCTACCAACTGAGCTACCGCGGCGGCCATCCCTCCGTCCACTTTATAGGGTATATATGCACATTTACACGTGGAAGCGTCAGTCAGCGCCGCCAGTAGCCATGACGGCGAGTGTGAAACATTCTTTTTCTGCCTGTTGGCGTCACGTAGCACGTGAACTTATTATGAGCTGGCAGCTCAGTTGGTAGAGCATCGGACGCGTTATTAACACGAAAGTGTTTTATGCCGGGGTCCACCAAGTACATCCGTTACGGATATGACGTTGACAAAATGGACGCCAACGGGTGAGAAAAAAAAAAGAAAAATATCCGCCGCTGGTAATCGAACCCACGACGTTGCGGCCGCGACGGTAAGCGCCTGACTTTAAACCCACTAAGCTACCTTGGCAGTTGCTGGACACTTCACGAACGCGCCTTATATCTTTCACACATTCTCTCTCGCACGGTGCTCTCTGTTGGTGGTGTAAGTAGGCGGGGCGGAGCGTGGCGGTACCGCCATCTGTGAGAGGTGAAAAGAAGTAATGCGTCACGATCGACACTTACTAGCGCTTACTGCGAGAGTGAGTGATATCGGAGGTCGCCATGGTTAAAACGTCTCGATACCAGCGAGCGACACCGGTCGGGCTGGCGTCGCTGAGGCACCCTAGACGCAGTTACGTTCTTTGCCTTTCGCGTTGTGTTAGCGTGCGCCGGCTCATCAGAGTAATGCAGCTTCCACATGCACCAACGGGATTTCTCCGCCGCCGACTACTTCGATTGCGAGAGCATCGACTAACAAAACTGCTCCAATACGCGTTGCAGAAAGGTCACGGTTTCGAGGGCCGAATGTCGTGCCCTAGTGGAACGAGACAGAGGTGAGCGGGATGCACGCGTTTGCGGCTCAAGCTACGAACCTCTACGAACTAGGCGTCGACATTGGTGCATCCACGCCAAACGGTGCTATAGCTGCCAAACACGAATAGACATTGTACAAGCTCTCATGTATCACTACACAACAAGCACTACTTCTGTGAAGAAACGTTTCACTTTCACGATTCCTATGAAGGAGGGATCAGCCATGTTCTTTTCGAAGGTCGCAGGTTCAGTCCCTGCCCACGGCAAGTCATCTTTTCGCCCACTTTTCTTTCTTCACATTTACCTTACATTTACGATTAATAACAACCCCTATACTTTCCTTGGCATTATTGTCTGTTAGGGCTCATTAATATTGTGTATAACATAGAAAAACGAGCCCCTAAAATTAACACTTCTTTCCTCCATTAATAGCGAGGGTCTCGTTCTTGCAGACTTAATGCCTTCAGGTAGTATGCGAGGGATTATTCGTCAGCTGCCAGCTCGTAATACTTCACGTGCTACGTGACGCCAACAGGCAGAAAAAGTGTTCCACACTCGCCGTCATGGCTACTGGCGGCGCTGACGGGCGCTTCCACGTTTAAATGTACGTATATACCCTATAAAGCGGACGGGGGGATGGCCGCCGCGGTAGCTCAGTTGGTAGAGCATCGGACGCGTTATTCGAAGGTCGCAGGTTCGGTCCCTGCCCACGGCAAGTTATCTTTAGGCCCACTTTTCTTTCTTCACATTTACCTTACATTTACGACTAATAAAATCCCCTATACTTTCCTTGACATTATTGTCTGTTAGGGCTCATTAATATTGTTTATAACAAAGAAAAACGAGCCCTTAAAATTAACACTTCTTTCCTTTATTTGTCTGTACGTAATCTAGTGCATTTAATTTTATTACGTGGTTGCGTTTCTTGGTGTATTTCATTTTGACCCTTTATCTATAAGTTCTGATTGTACATGTTAATTATGTTTTGATTCTAGAATGATTGTTATGTTTTACAGCGAAAGCTGTTATGAGATCATTTCACCGGCCGTTTTTGGCGCCGTAGTTGTCCGCCGCCGCCGCCGCTGCCGCCGGTGTCCGTGATCACTATCGCTCGAAATAAGAAAAAAAATCCAGGATGGAACGAGGTTCGTACCTGGGCCCTGACATTAACATATGCAATATAGCGTGGCAGAAGAGTAAAATAAGCACCAAGCATCGCACAACGCGAATTCTGTAACCAGGCGTCACACAATGCGAATTGCGCAACGAGTAGGTTGTTGAATGCTTCCAACCCATTACAAAGGGCTGAGCCATATTTCCTCATCGTCACCAGGCACAGCATCAACAAAGTGCGCATAATGCCTTACATGCGTTTAGCAGGTACCACGGCTCTCCGTAGAATGACGAAAAATGGCAGAATGCCTGCTTTCCTACTTCTCAAAAATTACAATGATTTATAGCACAGTGGGTTCCTCGCAAATGCACTTGTACTGGTTGCCAAGGAAGCCCATAAGCGCATGATCCATTTCCTCGGGGTCTCAGTAAAGTTCTTCGCCCCCCCCCCCCTCACCTCTCTCTCCCACGTCAACGTATGTTATACAGCATGGCGGGAGAGGGACATAGCGACCGGGCGTCACCTAATGCAAATTACATAACTGGTGGGCCGTTTAAAGCTTCCAACCCATTACAAAGGTTGAGCCATAATTCTTCATCGTCATCAGTCGTCGCGTCAACAAAGTGCACATAATGCTTACAGACGTGTAGCTGGTGCCTCGCTTCTCCGCAGAATGACGGATAATGGCTTAGTAGGTGCTTCCGAACTTCACAAAAATTGTGATTTCTGGCGTAGTGGGTACCTTGCTAGTGTACTTGTATTAGTAGCCCCAAGAGAGCTTACAACGGTGCTTTAGGAACGCCGCTCTTCCAGCTTTCGCTGTGACTGTGCTGCGGTTTCAGCGCAGGCCTGGCGTTTTTTTTATGTATTGTTTTCCACTGCTGTAATAGCCCTGTGTAAGGGATGGCAGTATCTGTAAATAAATAAATAAATAAATAAATAAATAAATAAATAAATAAATAAATAAATAAATAAATAAATAAATAAATTTCCTCGCAGCCGACGAGAAACAGCAGATTGTTCCGTTGCTCCTGTTACTACTCACGACTAACGCCGTGTTTACGTTCGCCATTCCTAATAGATATGACAGCATCGGCGCTGATCAGTGAACACACTTTCGTGTCATGCCGGAACGAGACAATTTTTGCTTCGTGTGCTTGCAGGCACAGACAAACTGACTTCGTGTACGAGCTCCAAAGCTGCATCGCGCATGCCTGCGCTGCTGTTGACGACAATACTTTGTTTATTGCATTGCGATAACAATTACATGTTAGACGGGTAGCTCGTGCGCGTAATTTGTTCTCAACGAATGGGCCGATTGTGCTGGAACGTGTTGTTTGTAGTTAGTTTTCGATTGTGGAATTTAACATTGTCGAGTTTGGTGGGACACATTGCGCGCGTATTGCTTCACTATGCGTATTTTTCAAGAATTTCATGTGCTATCACTGCCACATTCAGAGGGACAGCCCAAATGTCCTGACCCCCACCCCGCTTAAGTTTTCAAATGTGTACCCCAAGAAGAGGACATATCAGGTTCTACCGAAGGCTGAGCACCCTTCGGAAAAATACTGTATCCACCCCTCTGTGCTATGAAATGAGATTATTCAAGTGTGTGGCACTTTCTGTATGAAATTGAAAAAATGCTGTTCCGGGAAGTGTGTTATATTCGACTGTGGGTGCTTGAGGTGCATTCAGACGACGGACCGCATCCGGATTTGTCGTGGACGGCTAATCTGCAGATAATCCGCCGCGCTTCCACACGACGGACGGTGTCCTAGAAGAGAACAGCCGGATTACTCTCGACCGCAGACTCGGCGCTCACCTGCTCCCGCTGGCAGCAGACCGGTTTGAGGGTATTCATCAACATGGAAGCCGACAGAACGCGAAGCTCGCCGAGCTTTGTCGAGTATTGTCGAAGGCTGTATGTTTCGGTGAAACCGGTGTTGTTAGCGGAATGAAAAGAAGGATCTGCTTTACAGGGAACTGCTGCAGACTGACCTCGCTGCTGTTACGCGTGGGGCCCCCCATACGAAGGGAAGATACAGTGATGCGCCGATATCGGCGGTTTTTTTTCTTTTGCGGATATCAGGTACCGGCAGTGCACATTGCAGTCTTGCACATTATGTTTCCTCCTCTCGATCAGTTCGCATCTTGACCTTAAAATCGGTGTTCAAATATGGGCCGTGTTCTGAGACAACCGCTTTCGGCGACAGCGCCACTTTGCCTGCCGAAGAATCACGAGTGTGCAATGATTAAAGCGACACCTTACCCGCTACTCTCCCACCTGCGAATCAGCGCGCATTAGAAAAGATATATAGCTCATAGGCGATCGTCTTAGAATACGGCCCGATAATTTCCAGAAATAAACTGAACTAAGCGCTAGCAGAGCTGAAATCAACTGCGAGGACAGCCGTACGGCTCGAGCAGAAGAAAAGGGTACTGGTTGCCAGTTTGTTTGTCCGCTAAAGCTGCGGCGTTCCGCTGCCAGAATCCCGATGTGAAAAAATTCGGCAGATCCCACGTGCCGTTGGAGTCAATGTTATGCGAAGCATGCAGCGAGGTAAGTGACTGGGGCGTAACATTTTTTACTGAGCGACACGTTACAAATTGACGCTAAAGATTTGTATATATTTTATACGCACACATATATATGTTGAAGAGCCGCATATGTGTTATAGAACCAGTCGTTTACGGTTGGGTAACGCTGCCACATGGCAACGTGGGCATTGCCAACACCAGAAGCGGTAAGCTGATATGTAGTGCTTATACGTGTCCTGAGAACGCACGCACGTTTCACGAGCCCGTGTCAATGTGTGCAAGAAGTTCTTGACAGTTCTTGAACAAGGGCATATCATCACCGTGATCAGTGAGCACCAGCAGCTGGTCATGACTTGTTATAGGATCCGGTCGTCATCGTGGTGACGAGGGGTCCATGTGTAGTGAAGTATGTCGTATAGTAGAGCTGTTGGAATTCGCGGATGCCTCGGTCATTTCGTCGACAAATTATCTGTCGACAGAGCCGGCGACATGTCGGAACCTGAAGCCACCCTTCGCGTTGGTGAGGTATAGGCCGTCGAGGCTGGTAGGCCTGGATAGTGCTACGTAGACCAACATCAGTGGATGGTGTTTGTCGTATTCGTAGATTACCTGGGCGTATGTGACCTACGTAGCCTAGTCTACAAAGCGGCTGTCAATCAATCTGGCATCATCCTCGGTCAGCATGAGGCCGTCGCCCAGCCTCGTAAGAAATGAAGAGGACACTGCGTCGTTCTGGTGGACGAAGTGACTTTACGGTGTGGTGATGTGGATATCATATGTAACTTTCGTTAATGTATTCCTCCGTGGTCGCGCAATGCTTCATAATAGCTTGCTGAATCATAGGAATACAAACGTAATGTGTATTAGACTGCTATAAAAGCGGAGCCAACCCAGGAACTACATACCTTAATCTCATATGACACCTCTATCTTAGGAGTACACATCGTAGGAGTATCATGTAGTGTTTATTGCTTTTTTGTAAAATTAGAAATCCAGCGCCACAAACACAATTGGCGTTGCACCGATATTACACCTGCGTAGGCTGTTTTTCCAAACCAGTTTATAGACCTGGCGTGGCTCATTGGTAGAATACCTGATTGCCACGCAGAATGCTTGTGTTCGATTCCTGCTGGGATCCTAATTTTCATTCTTTCCATTCGCTGAGTCAGCGCTGCCGATGTTGGTTTTCCTTAACGCTCTAGCATTTCGGTTATCAATGTCTGTTGTCACCGTTCCTGGGTATGTATAAACTGTCAATCACCTGTGGCGCATACCCGCACACCGCGGCCCGTGGTAAACGGGTATGTGCCACACGTGTCTAGTGGAAAGGGTTTGACGACGTACGCGACAATATTTTAACGTTATTCATGTCATGACCCGGCAATCATATTCGCCAAATCCTCTTACCCTCCCATGCAAATTTTGGTCTACGCCAAGTTAAGGAGGCCATCATGAGAGCACCCAGACGCAGGCGGCTAGAGAGATAGATAGATACGTAGATAGAAACGCTAAAAGTGCCAGAGATTCGCTAAGAAATGCTTCGCATTTAAAAGAAGCGCAAAAAGCGTTCTTTTTTTTCGTCCCATCGGTTTGTTCTTTAACACGAAAGTGTTTTATGCCGGGGTCCACCAAGACTTCAGTGACGTATTTCCGTCACGGAAATGACGTCGAAAAAATATACACAATCAGATGGCAAAGAAAAAAAGGTACCGTCAACGGGCATCGAACCCACGACCGCTCGGTCCGCAACAACAGATGCTGGGCACGCTATCCACTGCGCCACGGTCACTTTTTTTTGTCTTTATTGTCTGCGCCACGGTCACAAACTCTGGAGGCTTTACGCCCAGAGGTCAACGCCACCCAGCCGACCGGGAGAGTGGTAGATATAAAAGGCGCGTTCGTCACAAACTCTGAAGGCTTTACGAACGCGTCTTTTATATCTACCACTCTCCCGGTCGGCTGGGTGGCGTTGACCTCTGGGAGTGGTAAGGTAAAGTAATTCGTCATTGCTGTGGCCTCCGCGACTAGCACCTGCAACGCGTTACGCGTCCCACCCATTCGGCGCGTTTTCAATAGAAGTTGAATTTTGTCAATGCCTTAACACACCGCGAGGTGGCGACCTTTGCCCAAGCATCGTAAAAGCCTCGGCGTCGCTCAGCATCACGCTAATACAAACCAAAAATAGCTCTGCGACGCACGCCTGCCTCACCTGGCTGACCGTGTTCCGTGCTCACGCGCTCGCCCCGAGAAAAATCGCGGCCGGTCTACCAGGGCGGCACGACGCGCTTTGCGTTTCCCTCTAGTCCGGCCGTGGTGTGTAATCACATTTTACCATGCCGCGGGATGGCGACCAAGTTCTGCGTCCAATATGCGACGCTCTTCTGGCTATCACACCTCGTTCTCTGATTACGCTTTCACCGTTAACTACTACAGCTACCACAAGGGTTTGTTTAATCATTTAACATGGATGCTAGTCGCCGGGATGCAGATGTACCACCAATCAGCAAAGTGGGTGCATACACGTTAAACGGCGCCATTAGCTGCCAGACATCAATATACATTGTGCAAACTCTCTTACATCAATGTACAGTAAGCATTCAGTTACTTCTGTAAGGGCACGCTTTACTTTCGTGTTATTCCGATTCCTATGACGGAGGGATCAACCGTGTTTTTTCTTGCTTTATTTGCACGTGTTTAAATTGTGTTTTGCCTATACCACAATATAAATAGTGTTGCGCGACTGAGCCAATTAAGCACTTTCTTCCTTTAGCGGCTACAAAAAAGAGAGCCTGTATTTCTGCGTAATTAGATGAAGTAGAACTTTGTGCACGCTGCTTTTCTGTTCGCATGAATACGCGTACTGCTAAGAGATGCGTGGCTTCAGGTCTTTTTTTCCGCTAACCGGCCTCTACAGACGCTAGATCACGCTTTGCGGTGTCATAAAGATTTCCAAGTCGCCAACACTTCACGAGATGGTGTCGCTGAAATTCTGCATTCACACCTCGACATTTAGTACTTTTTAGGGGCGAAGCTCCTTATGCCGTGGGTCTGTCCATCCTCCGTTTGTTTGTAGCGTTGTAGTAGCCACCTCTAGCTCGTGAGAAGCGTGCGTTCTGGTATGCAGTAGAAGAAGACGACGTTGGCGAGTGAGACTCTCCAGCGTGTTCGCCTGTGTGGCATTCTTTCTTCCTTACTGTGCGCATTCTGGTATGCAGTAGAAGAAGAAGACGACGTTGACGAGTGACACTTTCGTTGCGTGTTCGCCTGTTTGGCGTTCTTTCTTCTTTACTACGTCTCGTGTTTTCAACGACACCCGAAGACAACATTTCAGAAATAATGTGCCATGAGGCTACCTCTTGGCACGCTTTCTCTTTAGCTCGGAGTCGCCAGATAGAAGACAAGGCTGCGGAACGGAGGGCACGGAAGGCGGCGGCAGCGCGCGCTCGCAGACAGAATCCTGAGGTGAGAGCCCGAGAGGCCGAAGCTGCACGTCGACGCCGCGAATCAGATTCCGCCGTTCGAGCCCGCGAAGCCGAAGCTGCTCGACAAGCTGCACGGCTGCGGCGAGAAGACCCCGCCGTTCGAGCCCGCGAGGCCGAAGCTGCTCGACAAGCTGCAGGGCTGCGGCGAGAAGACCCCGCCGTTCGCGCCCGCGAGGCCGAAGCTGCTCGACAAGCTGCACAGCTGCGGCGCGAAGACCCCACCCTTCAAAATGTGAAGGACCGTGAAGTGGCGAGAAAGCGCGCGCACCGGCAGGCAGAGCCCGAGACTGTGCGAGCACGCGAAGCGGCTGCAAAACGCATCAGGCGGGCTCTGCCCGAAGGCGCCGACGCGCGCTTCCAGCGGGACTTCCTTAATAACAGTTTTGGCCATAGTTGCGGTGTGTGCAACAGATGGTGGTTCTCAAACAATCTAGTCACAATATCTTCCATCAAGAAGGACCACGCTCGCGCCAATGCCATCGCCGTGCTGCAGCGCGAGTTCGCTTCGCCTCACTCATCATCATTCACCACGTGGATATACTGTGATTTTTTAACACGAAATTGTTTTATGCCGGGGTCCACTACGTATTTCTGTTACGGATATGACGTTGCAAGTTAAGGACTAAATACGTCACGGATATGACGTTGTAAACTGAAGTCTAACAGAAGCAAACAAGCAATGAAAAAACTAGAAGAAAAGGTTCCGTTACCGGGAGTCGAACTTCCGACCCCTCGCTCCGCAGCGCGCGGCGCGAAACTTTTCAGACACAGACGGCACGTTCTCCGCGATACTAAGGGCGAGCTATTTATATAGTTTAAGGCGGAAAGTTGGGCTAGTTGGTAACGTGAAAAATAGGACATGTTTACTAGCGAAAAAGACGAGGACGAGAAGAAGGAATACAGGACAACGCTAGGAATACAGGACTAGCGTTGTCCTGTATTCCTTCTTCTCGTCCTCGTCTTTTTCGCTAGTAAACATGTCCTATATTTATATAGACCAGTTGCCGGTGACGGTAGTCAGACATCGGTGGTACATCAGCGTGTTTTCGTTATCACTAGCGCGATCGCGCGATGGGCTCGAAGGGCGCGCTTTAAAAGTCGTCGCCCCACGCGTAGCGATGAGTGCGCGCATCTACAGGGCGTGGACGCTCGTGCGCGCGCACTTATCTGGTGATGGCGGTGGTTTGTACGGCTTGTGCTCTCACCGCAAGATTGCGTTGAGAGCAAGACGGTCACATCGCTCGCTAGAGCGGCTGCTTTTGCGAAAGGAGCGCGCTGCTCACACAGAAATAAGTTACAACTGTGACAGTTAGTTCGCGCTCATCCTGTGTATGTTCGTTCAGTGCGTCCTTTGTGCTTGAGCAGCACGTTGCAAGTTTCGAGCTGCTTGCCGTTCTTCGAGTGACATTACAATTTGTTGCTATAGCATTCATTCCTTCGCCCTTGTGGCGAAACAATGCACAACAAACGCTCAACTACGTCTGTGAAGACACGTTTCGCTTTCGTGTCATACCGATTCCTATGACAGATGCATCAGCCATGGTTTTTTCGTTTAGGACGAGGCCAAATGCACTATGTGATGTGCCTGAACGACAAAGTGGTACCAACATTGAAATTATTCTGGCGAATGGACAGTACGATGGTTAGACCTAGCGCCACACCGACACGTGCATGCACTCACTTATTAAACTGCGAAGCATTTCTTAGCGAACTTCTGCGACTTTGAGCGTATCTATCTATCTATCTATCTATCTATCTATCTATCTATCTATCTATCTATCTATCTATCTATCTATCTATCTATCTATCTATCTATCTATCTATCTATCTATCTATCTATCTATCTATCTATCTATCTATCTATCTATCTATCTATCTATCTATCTATCTATCTATCTATCTATCTATCTATATATCTATCTATCTATCTATCTATCTATCTATCTATCTATCTATCTATCTATCCGCCTACGACTTTGTGCTCTCCTGGCCGTTTCTTAATCGGATGTATACCAAAATTGGTGTGTCATAACATGGCCTTATTACGAACATAAATGACAGGTCATATCATGAAAATCATGACACGCATGTCATGAACAGCATGATTTACATTCCACGACATTAGGCTCTTCCGGCCGTTCCATTAAATTCATATAGACCAAAATTGGTACGGCGTGACAAGAATCCATGACGAACATAATGACTGGTCCTAACATGCAAATCATGACGCGCACGTCATGTAAAGCATGATTTACATGACATGGTCTCTGGGCGCTCGCGGCCGTTTAAATGAAGGGATATATACGAAAAACTGATATGACGAGACATTTCTGTATGACGAACATAACTGATACGTGGTAACATGAAAATCATGACATGCGTGTCATGTATGACATGATTTACATGCCACGCTCATGGCGCACTCGCGGTCGTTGCGCTAGATTGATATACACCAAAATTGGTATTGTGCTATGTGACTGTATGAAGAACATGAATAACAGGTCATAGCATGAAAACCATGACATCCATGACATGTATGTCATGATTTAAATGACACGCTCATGGTGCATTGGCGGCCGTTTCGCTTGCATGATATACACCAAAATTGGTATTGCGCGACACGACCGTATGACGAACGTAAGTGAGAGGTGGTAACATGAAAATCATGACGTGCAAGTCATGTACAACCTGATTTACATGCCACGCTCATGCTGCGCTGTAGATTGATATACACCAAAATTGGTATTGCGCTAAGTGACTGCATGAAGAACATGAATAACAGCTGGTAAGATGAAAACCATGACATGCATGTCATGTATGTCATGATTTACATGCCACGCTCATGATGCATTCGCGGCCGCTTCGCTAGCTTGATGTACACCAAAATTGGTATTGCGCGCAGCGACTGTATGATGAACGTGAATGAGACATGGTAACACGATAATCGTGACATGCATGACATGTACGGCATGATTTACATGCCATGGTCATGGCGCATTCGTGGCCGTTTCGCTTGCATGATATACACCAAAATTGGTATTGCGCAACGCGATTGCATGACGAACGTAAATGAGAGGTGGTAACATGGAAACATGACATGCAGGTCATGTGCGACATGATTTGCAAGCCGCACTCATGATACATTCGCGGCCGTTTTCCTCGCTTGATATATACCAAAATTGGTATTGCGCGACGCGAGTGTATGACGAACATGAATAACAGGTGGTAACATGAAAACCGTGACATGATGTCATGTAGGTCATGATTTACATGCCGCGCTCATAGTGCATTCGGGGCCGTTTCGCTAGCTTGATATACACCAAAATTGGTATTGCGAGAAGCGACTGTATGACGAACGTAAATGAAAGGTGTTAACATGAAAATCATGACATGCATGTCATGTATGGCATGATTTACATGCTATACTCGTGGTGCAGTCGCGGCCATTTCGCTCGTTTGATATACACCAAAATTGATATTGCGCGATGTGACTGTATGACGAACATAAATGAGCGGTCTTAACATGCGAATCATGTTATGCATGTCATGTACGTAAGAAAAATAATAAACTCTCCAGCCACTTTGCTCAAGTTAAACGTTAAAAGCTATAAAACTGACCCGACGTTTCGGGACCGATTCGGTCCCTTCCTCAGGGGTGACTGTTCGGCCGGCTCCGAAGCAAGCGAGTTTCTTTGGTGGTGTCCGCCTCTCCATCATCCTTCTTCCCGTCGTTCTTGTTGCCGCGGTGTTTCTTCCACTGGTTCCATAGACCGTGCACGTACACACTCGGCAATGTTCCAGTTCAGCGGTTGACATTTCCCGGTGTTGTTTGGATATGCCAGGATTCCAAGAACTGCCTTTTTGTGTGGTTGCCTTCCGTGTCGATGGCCCGGGCGTCGTCAAAATTGATGCGGTGGTCCATCTTTTCGCTGTGTTCAGCGAGGGTTCAGCGAGGGCGTTTTGCGCAGCGTTGAAGCTACGCACGTCGTTTCGATGTTGCCGTGTCCTTTCGGGGAAGTTTTTTGTCTCACCGATGTAAGTGGCGTCACAGTCCGTGCATGGAATCTCGTAGACCAACCCGGGGCATCTTTCTTTTGGCAATCGGTCTTTTGGCCGTGGCAGGAGACGCCCGATTGTTGACACGGGCTTGTGCGCTACCTGGATGCCTTCTCTTCCCAGCACCCTGGACAGTTGCTCGCTGATTCCCGGAACGTATGGGACCGAGATGCGGTAGGAACGTTTGGGGGAAGCCTCATTATTAGTGTCACCCATTGCAGAAGAATGCGGATGGGGGACGCTTTCCCGGCGTCGCTGGCGCACTCGGCGAATAAAGCTCTTCGGGTATCCATTGCCCAGGAGGTCGGTGGTGATCGCTTTTTCTTCTTTTCTCCGTATTTCTTTGAAGCTGCAGACGGCCTCTGCGCGATTCAGGAGTGTGTTGACCACTGATGTTTTGTGGACGGTGGGGTGGTTAGAGCTGAACTGCAGGTATCGTCCGGTGTGTGTAGGTTTTCGGTACACCGAGAAGCTCAAACGTCCTTTCAGCCCCGTTTTTTGCCGTTTCACTAGCACATCCAGAAAAGGAAGCACGTTGTTCTTTTCATGTTCCACGGTGAATTGAATCGCCGGTTCCATCGAATTCAGGTGTGCCAGGAAACCGTCGATGTTAGACTCCTTGATCACGCAAAAGACGTCATCCACATACCTCAAAAATATTTCTGGTGGTTCTGCGAACGTGTCCAAAGCTCGTGTTTCGATGTGTTCCATCGTCAAGTTTGCCGCTGTGGCTGAAATGGCGGCTCCCATGGCGGTTCCCCTTGTTTGTTGGTAGAATTCACCTCCGACAGAAAAATATGTTGCGTTGAGGCAGAACTCCATCAGACGGCACAGTTCGTCCGTGCTGAGGTTCGTCCTTTCGCTGAGGTTCTCATCCTACTCCAGGGCGGCTCGGGCAGCTGAGACCGCGAGGGGTACGGGCACGCTCGTGAACAGCGAAACTACATCGAAAGACACGAGGCTTTCGTCACTGCCAATTGTCACCTCCGACATGCGCTGAACAAAATGGGTGGCGTTCTTTACATGTGTAGCTGTCTTCCCCACTAGTGGTGACAGGGTTCTGTGTAGATGCTCGGACAGCATGCGAAGTGGGGTGTTCTAAAGTAAACTATCGGACGTAGCGGTATCCCCGGTTTGTGGATCTTTGGAAGGCCGTAGAATCCCGCGCAGAACCGTTTCTGCATATGAGGCGTAAGTACAGCGCTCTTGATTCTGGGTGGTCTTTGAAAATGTCAGCCAATAGCTTGTTTAGCTCTCGTTGAATCCTGGGTGTGGGGTCTTTCGTGAGTTTCACCTATTCAGGGTTGTTCAGCAGGTTTTTTATCTTGTCCTCATAGGATTTCCGATCAAGTATAACGGTCGAATTACCTTTGTCTGCTGGTAGGATGGTTATGGTTGAGTCTTTTCGGAGTTCTTGAAGTGCTTCTTTTTCAGGTTTTCTAAGGTTCCCTCGCGGTCGAGCTGGTAGCTTCGAGAGGATTCGAATGGCTTTGAGTCTTACGTTGTCTCTTGAATCGCTGTCTATGTGTTGTATGCCATCTTCAACGGCTGCGATGATCTGTGGCAGAGGTGGCGGAGTAGTTGTATTGAAATTGTGTCCTTTAGACAGAACGCTTGCCTCATGCTCCGATAGTTGTCTTGATGACAGATTGACGACGCTTTTGGTGGTCTTGCTGTCGTCCCGGGGCTCCTTGCTGTTCTTCAGTGCTGCGAGTTTACTCTTTAGGGCTGTTTGTTTGATTTGGTCTGTGGCTGCGGCGACGTTTCTTGCGAATGTGTCCAGGGAGCCGAATACGTCGGGCATCTGGTATTCCAGTTGTCTGCGGAGGAAGTATAAGTCCAGTTCCTTCTTCCTGATGATGTTGTGGCATTCGTGTACTCGGGCTTTCACGAGGCGGCGTTCGGCTTGTGCCACGACGTTGTTTCCTTCCGGCGTGTGGACCAGGCGCTTGAGGCGTAGGCTGCGTGGTATCACGTTCAGGTCCTGGCACTTTTTTGTGAAGGAGAGGTGGTTCTTGTAGGTTGACACATCCCGGGTTAGGTTGACGTACCGCTTCGCTAGCAGGGTTGCTCTTTGGCCGTAGTCAGCGCGTAACGATTTAAATGTGAACATATTCGACAGAGATCTGTCTGGCTGGGTGAAAAATTCATACGAAAAATAATAAACTCTCCAGCCACTTTGCTAAAGTTAAACGTTAAAAGCTATAAAACTGACCCGGTGTTTCGGGACCGATTCGGTCCCTTCCTCAGGGGTGACTGTTCGGCCGGCTCCGAAGCTAGCGAGTTTCTTTGGTGGTGTCCCCCTCTCCATCGTCCTTCTTCCCGCCGTTCTTGTTGCCGCGGTGTTTCTTCCACTGGTTCCATAGACCGTGCACGTACACACTCGGCAAGGTTCCAGTTGAGCGGTCGACATTTCCCGGTGTTGTTTGGATACCCGAAGAGCTTTATTCGCCGAGTGCGCCAGCGACGCCGGGAAAGCGTCCCCCATCCGCATTCTTCTGCAATGGGTGACACTAACAATCAAGCTTCCCCCAAACGTTCCTTCCGCATCTCGGTCCCATACGTTCCGGGAATCAGCGAGCAACTGTCCAGGGTGCTGGGAAGAGAAGGCATCCAGGTGGCGCACAACAACCCGTGTCAACAATCGGGCGTCTCCTGCCACGGCCAAAAGACCGATTGCCAAAAGAAAGATGCCCCGGGTTGGTCTACGAGGTTCCATGCACGGACTCGGGCAATTGTGGCACGGACTCGGGCAATTGTGGCAGCGGCGCAACTTAGGCATCTTGGAAATTCGCGCTTTTTTTATCGTGCGAGGATGGACTGAGTACACACAAACACAGAGCACAAACTCAGTCCGTCCTCGTACGACAAAAAAAAAAACGCGAATTTCCAAGATGCAACACCAACTAGCCCCTGTAGCTGCTCTTATTGCAACTTAAGCAGTTTTTGTCGCTGCCTTTGACCTCTTTCTTTGTTCAGGCCTTTAACAAAATCTGAACCATAACATGACAAAAAATTTCCACTTCAGGCAGATTTTCTTATTTCATGGCTTCAGCAGCCAAGCTGCGGCAGTGAGAGTGAACCTTGCGAAATCGAGCAAACGCTCCTCATGAAGAATGTTTTTGCTAAAGAAGACGGTAAATTCGTCCTCGATCAGCTTAACTGCTGTGGACAGGGGGCGCAAGTATAGGATGAACGAGCCCGCCATTGTCAAAATGAGCCGTGAAGTGAGAGCTCTCATCAATGCTTGTGTCACTTCGGGTCACACAAAAGCAATATGCACATTGCGGACATGCGTTATTTGCGATTGTTTTTCTCGCCACATAGTAAATCAGGAAAGCGTTGCTTTTCCTTGCTACGTACATCATTTTGGAACAGAACAGTGTCAATAGCCTCCTCAACTTCATCAACCTTTCCATGGTCAAATAAGTCATTGATAATGTTCAAAAGTGGTGCTGCCATGGTACTAGACTGTGATGCAGGTGCTCCGCTCAACAGCGTTTGATGGCGTCTGGTGAGCAGTTTGTTCCTCTCGGCGGTTTTGCCAGGTTATAAAACGGCATTAAGTTAACAGTCACGAGAAACTGTGACACGCTAGGATGATCATTACAACCTGAAGCTTGCCTTATGATATCAAAAAGGTTTTCCAGGTTGTCTTGACTTAGACGTGACGTGAAGAGGTAGTTGTGGACAGTGGAACTAAGATAATATAGCAAGTCTAACGTACTTCTTAGTCCACAAGTCGTGTTGAGAAATCCGCCTCAACTAGTTCCGCGTGCCTCTCCCATGCGTCTAGGTAATTTAGAAAATCTTCTAGCAACTTTTACGTCCGACCACGGCGCGCCGCCAGCTAATCTCGGAGGCCATGGTCCGACGCGTGTAAAGCGTGCGGAGCCAGAGCGACGCTGCAGCACATGCTGTGGAAGTGTACCGGTAGCTAGCAGCAGTCCCCTACGAACCCGGTAGACATGGCAGTCTCGAACCGCGAGGCGCGATGGGAGGCGGCTCTGCTCAGCCACGACCTTGCCGATCAACTGTGGGCCGTCCGGCGCGCCTAGGATGCCGCCCGGGTCCAAGGACTCGAGGCCGTCACCTAGGCCGGGGTGCTCGTAGCCCCACACCGCTCAATGACGCCGGACATGTTCAATAAAGTTTTTACTCACTCACTCTAGCAACTTTCTATCTACGTTACCAGGCTTCAAGGCTTTTTGACTCGTCCTTGAAGTCATTATGCGGATAAGCCGATTCATTTGCTTGGTGAATGCCTCTGTTGGTTTCACATTTGTGTACACGGAATCTATACGCTTCGTGTGCATATAGAGCCCTTTGATGACCTGATCACCAAAAAGTCGCAACGCTAAATCTACTCTAATTTTGTCAAAAGAATTTGGCTTCGGGTGTGCACTCGTTATGATGAGCATAGCTTTCAGTGTAACATTCTCACGGTCCGACTCCAAGGCTGTCTCGATAATACCATTGTAAACGTGGCCAGACAGAGTCAGGTAACCCATGGACAAAAAGCCATTCCGCGCATTTTTCAGAAGGTGTGGAAGCTCTGATACGAAGAAAAGTTGTCTTTTGGGGACGTGTAGATAGCTGGGCCAGTTGGTATGGATCCATGGAAATAAGCAGCGCAAAGATCAAGACGACGCCATAGGAAGGAATGACAAGAACAAGCGCTGACTTTCAACCAAGCTTTTTTCAATCAAAAGTAAAACATATATACATCACACCGCCGAAGCGTGCATGCGCAAAGAAAACTTCCTCTTCCCATGCTCAAAAACCAAAGCAAACACATGGCACATGTCTCATGTTATTCCAAAATATGCAATTTCCTTGTCATGTAGTGTCACCGACGCCTGACTGACGCTTACGACAGTTTAGAGATGTGTGCGGCCTCAACAAGTTCACGTGCTTTCTGGCTTCTGTGTTTGTACAGAACAGATGTACAACCAAAAACAGGGGTACACTCAGACTGGCGGCAATGCAGTCTTGGAATGCATGTCTTGGAATAACATGAGACATGTGCCATGTGTTTGCTTTGGTTTTTGAGCGAGGGAAGAGGAAATTTTATTTGCGCATGCACCGCTCGGCGGTGTGATGTATATATGTCTTACTTCTGATTAAACAAGCTTAGTTGAAAGTCAGCGCTTGTTCTTCCTTCCTGTGTGCGTCGTCTTGATTTTCGCGCTGCTTATTTCCATGGATTGTCTTTTGGGGTCAACAGGGTGCTTCGTGCTGCTCCTCAGATGAATAGCAGAACCAATTAAAACACATTTTTCACATTAGCAAAGCGCGAAATGATGCGAGAACAAAGCTTTTAGAAGCCAGCGTCAGATAGACACTATGTTGGCTTCACCAACCGAATGTTAATTAATTGAGTGTAATAGCATCTTTTAAATCACTGCAGCAGGAGTTCAGGATAACTCACTTTAAGATTTTGAATATATTGGTAAGAAAACCGAGAATATACAGTTCTCTGGTATGAATTCATTTCCACCTATAATGCATACACATTTCAAGAACTTCCAATTACACAATAATTGAAGAGAGCTTCTTAGATGACTAGTGAAAATATCAAGTAACTGAAACATCGCTTTTAAGATGTCCACTATGCCTTCACGCAGGCGGACAATACTAATAAGTCAGTGCAATTAATAATTTGCTCACCACGTATACCAAAGATCCGCCACATGCTTTTATTCCAGCTGGCGCCGTCGCAAGTCACGGAGTCGACATACAGGCCCGCTTGTTCAGCCAGGGCGGTGCATTCGACTATGATTTTTGCAAGTGTGGCTGCTTTAACCACACTTGCAACATTTCGAGGCAGAAACGCCAAGTATTTGTGTCTCTAAAAAAATGGGTGAGACAAATGATGGTATGAGATTACCACGTGTTTGACAGTATACTCTTTTTAAAACAACTTACCAGCGTAGGGTTGAAACAGCACAACCATCCCGTGGTCTTCAAGCACACCCTTGTGGTTTCTGATTGTGTAGTCCTCAAGATCTACGAAGCCTTCAATGTCACCTGAATAGTTACAAAAAACACATTACACATCAGGTGGCACGTAGGCTGTGAATGCAGCAAATAAAATGCAATCTTACTTTTCAGTTAATGTTTTCAGGGGTCATTCAGTTGATTACGTAGTTGCATGTGCGATGCTTTCATGTTGTAGTCCCCCCTTATTCCACGGTATCCGCTGTATCACATCGTCTATGTATTTTATTGGGCACAAAATTATTCTATGTAACTTGTATTTCACTTTTGATGTTACCTTTTGTGCCTGTATCATCGACCTTTTATAGCATTTTACTGCTTCCTTGTTTGACATGCTTTGCTCTTGCATATCAGTTTTGTTTACCTCATGTAAATTGGTTTATACCTTTTGTGTATGCAATTTCTGTTACGCCCCCCTTACCCAATGCCCACGTGGCCATGTAAGGTACCTTCAAATAAATAAATAAATAAACATCAACTGTAGAAATAATGTAAAGCCACAAAAATGGAACGATGGAATAGTGTTGAAACTCACCGGTATTGTCACCGGTTGCTTTCATGTTGAGATTTTCCGAGAGTTTCAACTCATCCACAAGCAGGCCCCCATGACGACTGTCCGTGTTCTTGGTCTTATCGCTTAAAGCCGCGAAAACCTTGGCATTAAGACCAACGCCACCCTTGAGTCGTTGCAGATACTGCTGCAAGCAACTTCGCCCAGGCAGAGTCATAATACATCGCTTCCGAAGATGCTCGTACAGCTTTTAGCTTCCGCATTCTCATTAGCAAACATTGAAAAACCCACTCATCATCATAGGTCACGCCTTTAAGAGGCTTTTGTCTTGCAGCCAACAAACAAGTTCTCACAGCCAGCTGCTGCTTCTTCGGGAGCGACTGCATTTTTGCCTCTAGAGTTTCTTCGCTCAGTGCACCGTTTTGTTCCTTCATTTGAGTAACGTGCTGAAGGTCTTATTTGTCCTAATGAAAGCACGAGAAAGATTCGTGCATTTAGTTTTGTCAGGGTCTTTCGCCCTTCTTCTTCGGTACAAATTCTCCGTAATATTCGCAATGGAAGCATGACTTTCCTTTTCTGTCAGTGGTCAGCAAGCACTTGTTCTATGCAGTGTGCTTGCCTGCAACAGGTATCATGCCGCATCAATTGTCAGGCACGGCAACTTCTCTAATCAATGCCTCATGGCGGGCTGTGAGCACGCGCTTTTTCTTTTCGCTTCCTCGGAAATGAACTGTGGCAACTACAGAACCGTGCTCACGCAGAGGTTTTCCAAAAGCCACCTTTGTTTCGATGAAAAGGTTTGAGAAGTCGCCGGCTTCGGTCTCGCAGCAGACATAAGTTAAAGTGTCATTTCATCCAACTTCATCCAGGTCACCAGAATCGGAACTCTATCGAACGGGTGCCGAACATCACTTGGGCATGGCGATTGGGGTATTAGTGCGCCGTTGCACACACTGGTCCTGCAACAAGGTATGTGTGGTCGGAATGGGAATGTTCTTCCGATGCACGCGCGACGAAATGAGAGTAAACACGCCTCTCGCTATCGTCGACTGTGGAGCACAACTCAGGGTCCACCAGCTCGACATTTCGCTTCCGTCGTTTAGGTGCCGGTCCTTGGTTGCAAATGTTTCGTACCTTCCTTTTCACCGCCTTCTAGGTACAAGATCTGTCGGGTAATTTTCGAACACTGTAGGGACAGCGTCGGGCTGGATTCTCAGACGTGGATTCTCTCGGGCGATTTCGTTTACGACACCGCTCACCGTAATCTGAAATGATCGTTCGATGCAGTCATTCCCAAAATGTCTTCCGCACACAACAGCCTTCGGCGTCGTGCTCGGTCTGTCGGTGCGGTGAACAAGGCCACCTTTTCCTTGTCCGGTGGATAACCGCTTCGGCACAAAACGCGTCCTTTCTTTGCATAGCCTTTAAAGAGACAGTAAAGGCAAATATTAAGTCGACGTTGACTGTTGCAATATAGTTGCAGAAACCTTGTAGTGCTTGTTTCGTGCCAAGGAAGTGCTTATTTTGAAAGAAAATCACGTTTTAGTGGTCCGCACGGCGTTAGCGCACTTCAAATCACCCGCCTGAACGGATCTTCTGACGTAGCAGTTGCTGTGCCCAACGTTGCCCGCCTTCACTGCCCGGCCGCCGAAGCTACGGTTTCTTGCGCAACAGCGGCCATCAAACTTGCCAAGATGCAGCCACGGGCCACTCCGAAACTGTACGGTTCACTGTAACGGAGCTTAGCTTGGCCAGCAGCAGCAGAAGTTGGGTATCGACAGGGCGAAAATAGCGAAAACCAAGCACAGAAGCAGTACGCGATACCGAAACTACCACTGACATGCGCAGCTTGGCGAAAACAGAATTTTTGAACCACTCGCGCCGTTCCCCATGGTAGCGCCAAGAGGTTCTTTTTCCCATGAATCAAACAGAAACGAACAAGCAGCATTTTATTACGTCTTCTGATGCACGGAAGGTTCTTTTTTTATTGCAGTTGGCTTGATTAGTAGTGATTAATTGTACTCTTTGACGTCATTGGGATCATTTCCAAAATGTCCCACTCGTGGCGCACATCATGTCCTACATTTACCTTAATTTCTCGATTAGCAGAGCACTGCTGTTGATACTATTGACGTTTTAGACGTTCTCACACACTGAACTTTCACTCTGACATAAGTTGTTATTTGCCTTTAGTGTTCCTTTAACATCTCAGGATGTTGCTGTCCACATTTAGCGTCGTCGAACTTCACAGTGCAACAAATAATAGCTGTCAAACGCTGATTTCACACGTATGAAATTCCGTAAGAAATAGAGCGAGGCTTCGGCAGCAATGGGACGACAGGAGCTTGGTGGCTTTCATGCACAGATGGATGGATGGAGGAATGGATGCTATGAGCGTCCCCTTTATAACGCGGCCATGACATGTGTGCCACCAGGCTCGACGAAAAAAAAAACGTTTTTTTTTCTTTTTTCTTCTATGTTAAGTTGGCCTAATGCCTTGTCGGCTTCGATTAAATGTATTTCACTACAGAAAAATATGGCTGATCCCTCCGTCACAGAAATCGGAATAATACGAAAGTAAAGCGTGCCCTTACAGAAGTAACCGAATGTTTACTGGACATTGATATAAGAGAGTTTGCACAATGTATATTGATGTCTGGCCGCTAAAGCACCGTTTAACGTGTATGCACCCACTTTGATGATTGGTGGTGCATCTCCATCCCGACGACTAACGTCCATGCAGGGTTGCCAATGGTGGCTACTTTTCGCCAAATTGGCGAATTTGAGAGGCCCGTGGCGACCTAAAATTATGAATGGCGATATGGCGAATTTTTGGCGATTTTCAGCTTAGGTCTACACTGAGTTATGCATCCTAAGCTCAGTGCCCTCCCAACGAATGAGTGGCACTGTTCTCTGTATTTTTCTGGGTTTTGAGGTGCACATTACGCGCCGTTCTGTATGTCCGTCCTGTAACTCGTGTGTATCTCCTCAATTCATCTAGATGCTTCTAACTCAATTCATCTAGATTCATCTAGATGCTTCAGAGCTTCGCTAAAGTTTCGCTTCTGAAGGGGCTAGATGACGGGTTGGTCGTGTGTTCCGGCCATTTGTTCCGCCAAAGCTCCAACTATTCTGAATAGCTTGGCGACCTATTCACCGCTGCAGTATCCCCTAATCGAGCTCGTATAGCGAAGATGGGCGGATAGGCGGGTGTTCGTGCAATAAAAAATTATTTGTTGAGGCATTTTCTATTGTTCTCGGTGAGCGTGTGCAATGAAAACAATGAAAACAATTGATCTGTTTAAGTGTTCCTTCTTTGTGTTGTCCTTTTCTAGTTTAGCGCAAATATTCCTGCATGCTATATAACATTTTACAATGTCTACCTGTTCAATTATAACGCACTGGATTGACGCGGGTAGATATAAGTGATTATATATGAAAGGGACAGTGGCGTCCGGTATCATATTAGTTCACACTGAAAGGTATAAGACTCACTAATGAACGATACCTGTAAGAATTCTCTCTTACTACTTTCAATAAACCTGTTAATCCTTTTCTTCATATGAGGGGATGTAAAGCTGTCTACAAACAACGCCTTCGCGGCTTTCGCCCAAGGTTTACCACACTTTTACCTTTGAAACGAGCGGACAGGGATGGAAGGATATCATGAGCGTTTTATCCTTTCATACTTGCGCCTCTGCGCACATCTTGCGGCTAGTCGGAGAACCAGGTGCACCAAGCACTCCCATGGTGAAGGGGCGAAGCGCCTGGCATGGAGAAATGTCAAGGTACTTTAAGGGCTTTGAATGGCACTGTACTCTATGGGGATATACATCAGTGAAAATTTCTATTACTAGGATATGCCGCACACATCTAGAATGGCGACTTTTTTGGCGAAATTTCTAAAAAATTGGCGACTTTTGGCGACTTTCTGCTCGTTGTTTGGCGACATTTACTCGAAAGTCAGTGGCAACCCTGCGTCCATGTTAAATGATTAAACAAATCCTTGTGGTAGCTGTAGTAGTTAAAGGGCCCCTCACCAGGTTTGACAATTTTGAGCTAACGAGCGCAATGCATACACTAGAGTTCACGATCACGTCTGCCAAAATTTGCAACGCTACGCGCCGCGGAAATGGGTCAAATTTCAAGGTGAACGCTGCTTGCCCTTCCTCTCGCGGGCGCACGCTTTAGAGAATGAGGAGATGACGTACATGAGAAAATAGCCCTACGTAGATGGTAGTGCTGTGACGTCGCTACTCTACGTAGACGACTGTGCTCTGACGTCGCCAACAGCAGCACGTGACACTGCGATAATTATTTGACACGACATGTGTAGTTTGTGCAGTTTGTTGCTTGAATAGATTAATAAAACTTCAGAGAAATAATGAGACACACAAAGGGAATGCGTGCGTCTTTTTCATTTTTTTTTCGTGAATAGCAGCGAGATGCGGGGCTAATGTGCCTACCTTTCCCATGCGTTCGTGTCCCCGCGGTTATCGCATCGAGCAGACGCCAGCCCTGGAAACGAAAGTAATGTTCTAGCGCGTTCGAGCACTCATTATGCTCATTTATTCTACCGCGTCCAAGTAAACGTTAATGCGGTGCTGGCTCATGATACCGGCACTCTCGTGCCGATACAAATGTCTCAACTTTCATGCCCGTCCCGCAGAAACAGGCAGTACACCACAGAGAACGCCGACAAAACGCCCACGGCCGCTACATAAAAAAAAAGGTAGCGGCCGTGCAACGCCGCTCGCGTGCTCGGGATGGCTCAGGCACGTCATGCGCACGTGACCATGCATGCGCATGACGTGTTCATGCGTATGTGTCAAATGAAGACAAATGAAGAGGGCAGGGAAGGGATTTGGCTTGCTAAGGCTACACGGGGCGAGTGGCAAGGGTTTGAAACTCGCCTCCTCGCATCGTGGTTTCGCACCGCTACAAATTATTAGGGGCGAAGCTCCTTAAGGCGGCACCCGTTCGTCCCTCGTAATCGTCGTCATCGTAGTAGTCCGTAACAAGTCTTACTGTTGAACAATAAAAAATTCGCAGCGTGCGCGTTAACTAAAAGCCGAATTCTTCTGTCTCTCATTCCCCATTAGCAGCCATTGGCATGTTCCAGTAGGAAACGTTAGTAGAAGTAGAAGTGTAAGTGTTAGCTAAAAGCCGACTTCTTCTGTCTCTCATTCCCATTAGCAGCCATTCTTTACCTCCAAGGTAGTGCCTGGTGAGATTTCTCCTGTGCGTGATTAAACAATAAAAATTTTGTTCAAAACGCCGTTGATTGATGAAATAAACCAACGAAAGACGCCAGATGTTTTGTAAATGCAGAACGAAAGAACGCCAGATGTTTTTCTTAAAGTGTAGTAGTAGTAGTTGTATGTAGCCACCTCGCCCGATCGTCAACGGGCGAGGTGGACCGGCAACGGCGCGAGGACCCTGCCGTACGAGAGTTAAATCACACTAAAAGACATACTTTGCGGGCGATACACTCTAGTGAGCTTTCAACTTTTCGTCTTAATGTACATGATATTATATTATTATTTATATTATTTATTATGTACAAGAAATTATTTCTACGAAAAACGCAAGGCACACCTTGAGCAATATATTTGGTTTTGGGACGCTAAATGGAACCATGAGGCGATGCGAAGCCGGAGCACTTGCACGATCGCGTTCCGTTGGCTTTCGTTGGGCATGCTACCGACCTCGCGTCGTGGAACGCGCGTCCTGTCTTCCCTCTAGCCTTGCCTTTAATTCGCACAGGGCGAGCGGGGAATGCGGTCGCTCTTGGCGCTCTTTCGCTCGGGAGCGGACTTCTTCCTTGCATTTCACCGATCACAAGTGATAATGAAGGGACCACGTAAACCAACAGTACAATAAAAGTTTGATGTTTAATATATACACGATGTTTCACACTCTTTATATTATGTACTGGGCGCATTTCACGGAAGAGTTTCACGGTTTACAGATGATTCCCTCCGTAGCTTCGCCCCACTCATCATCATTCACCCCGTGGATATGCTGTGATTTTTTTTTGTTTTTCTCAGCTCGTAGTGAACCGATTTGAAAAATTCTTGCGGCATACTGCTCTCCATTCGGCACACAACAACTTCCAGCGTCTAACTAAAATTTGCTATATGGCCTGGTGAGGGGCCCTTTAACGGTAAAAGCATAATCAGAGAACGAGGTGTGATAGCCAGAAGAGCGTTGCATATTGGACGCAGAACTTAGTCGCCATCCCGCGGCATGTTGAAATATGATTGAACACCACGGCCGGACTAGAGGGAAACGCAAACCGCGTCGCGCCGCCCCGGTAGCCCGGCCGCGATTTTTCTCGGGGCGAGCACGTGAGCGGGGAACGCGGTGTTACAGTCAGGTGAGGCAGGCGCGCGTCGCAGAGCTATTAGGGGCGAAGCTCCTTAAAGTGGCACCCGTTCGTCGCCGTCGTAGTGCGTAACCAGTCTTAACGCTAGTACCAGATCTTGACCTCCAAGGTGGTGCCGGTGGGAGATTTCTCCTGTGCGTTGTTGAACAATAAAAAATTCGCAGCGTGCGCGTTAACTAAAAGCCGAATTCTTCTGTCTCTCATTCCCCATTAGCAGCCATTGGCATGTTCCAGTAGGAAACGTTAGTAGAAGTAGAAGTGTAAGTGTTAGCTAAAAGCCGACTTCTTCTGTCTCTCATTCCCATTAGCAGCCATTGTTTACCTCCAAGGTAGTGCCTGGTGAGATTTCTCCTGTGCGTGATTAAACAATAAAAGGTTTGTTCAAAACGCCGTTGATTGATGAAATAAACCAACGAAAGACGCCAGATGTTTTCTAAAAGCAAAACGAAAAGACGCCAGATGTTTCTGAAGCAAAACGAAAAGACGCCAGCTGCTTAACGAAAGACGCCAGACGTTTCTCCTCTCCTATGAACGCCATCAAATGGCAAAGGAAAAAATGTATAAGAAAAAGTTGCATCGACAGGAGTCCAACCCATGACCTCTCGGTACGCGACGATGGCTGGCAGGCGTTTAGCCGACTGAGCTACCGCCAAGCACACAACGGAGGCTACATGAACGCGCCTTTTATCTTTCACACTTTCCTTTCACAGTGCTCTTGGATAGATGGATGGATGGATGCTATGAGCATCCCCTTTATAACGGGGTGGTGGCATGTGTGCCACCAGGCTCGCAAAACAAAATAGAAAACGCGCAGTTGCTGCGACCGTCCCATTCGGTGCGTTTCCAATAAAAGTGTAATTTCGTTTAACACACAGCGACGTGGTGGCTTTAGTCACTTTAGTCGAAGCCTCGCTCATGGCATCCATCCATATCGAAAAATGGCTCTCCGACGCCCGCCTGGCTGCCGCACCGCTTTCCCCGCTCTCCATGTGAGAATTAACTGCCAGGCTAGAGGGAAGACACGACGCGCGTAGCGTTTCTCTTCGCAGGGGATACAGCGCAAGAGAAAACGAAGACAAGAAAGGCGACGCACACAGAGCGCTGACTTACAACACTTTATTGGTAGAAAGGGAAGGATGAACATTTATCTGACATGCGCGTTGTAAGTGTTGTAAGTCAGCGCTCTGTGTGCGTCGCCTTTCTTGTCTTCGTTTTCTCTTGCGCTGTATCCCCTCCGATGTCTAACCAACGCGCCCAAGCTTCGATACTAAGTTTCTCTTCGCACTTCACGACGCTTTGGAGGAGTGCAAATCAGTGTTCATTATGTGCTTGTTGATGCCATATTTACGCGGTACTGCAAGGGTTAAATTATGATCATGGGCGTTAGTCGTCGGTACTGAGATGTGCCACTAGGCGTCAACGTGAGTGCGTCCACATCAGGCGGTGCTACATCTGCCAAACAACAATAGGCATTAACAAGCTCTGATATACCAATGCACTAAAGCAGTCAACTACTTCTTTGACAACACGTTTCACTTTCGTGTTATACCGATTCCTATGACTGAGGTATCAACCACCTTTTTTTCAAGCACTCAAAAACGCAAAGTGACAACGTATAAAGTAAAAGAAATACAAATATCTCGCTTGTGTGCGCTGCGTTCCGTCTCAAAAAGCTACATGTAGAAAATAAAGGAGTATTTCATATATCTCACGCAGAAAATACGGACGCAATTGTGGGACTACATTCATTAGCGGTAGGATACGTGCATTGTGGCTCTATAGCTTTCCGTTCATTGCCACAGAAAGTTGTCCCCAAGTATAGTCTCTTTGACCATGGCGCAGGGCCGCGCTGTTGTACGTAACGGCGTTCCAAGAAACGTCGTTCCAGGAACTAGTTCCTTTTGGGAAGAACGGAGGAACGCCACCGTTCCATTTAGGATCGGCGGACTGTAACGGTAACTCGTTACCTTTACGGGGGAATGGCAGAGGGAACGGCGTTCCTTCTGTAAATGTCCCACCGCATTACGACGCTTTGGAGGCGCACGCATGCAGCGCGTCGCGCAGAACAGGGCGGATGGGCGACCGCGCGAGGCGCCAATATATACATAGCTTGCACTAACGTCAGTGAAAGGAATGCTGGGATATGTGTCCGTCATGCATATGAACCATATGATCCGCTCACCCACGGCCGTTGCAAGTAATCCGCGTAGTTGGTGTTGTCACCATGGTCATGTGCGCGATATTTGGTTATTCCAACCGCAGTGAAACCCGCGGGAGAAAACAATCAACTAACGGCCACTTCTTTTCAATACCGAAGACCCTGGAGAACCAGTGCGAGCGCTCGAAAGGGTTGAGCACGAAGCGGCACAGCTTATGGCTGGCGCGCATTAAACGCGCTGAATTAGACATCGAGAACCCCAACCTGCGAGTATGCGGCGTGCACTTCATTACAGGTAAAGAATTTCTTTGGACTTCCACAGCGCGATAACGGCGATATGTAACGAAAATTGTTAGTTTTGTAACTTTTTTCATTTTGCATTCGTAGGAAAGCCAGCTAAACTGTTCGACGAGACGGACCCGGACTGGGCTCCGTCGCTTCTCCTCGGCTACAGTGCCATGAACACGGACTCCTCACGACACAGACGCCTCGAATAACGACGCGCCCTACAGCGGCAGGCGGACGCCGAAAAGCGGGAAGCCGAAGCGCAGAAACGGCGTGCCGAGGCCGAAGCGGCAGCGATAGGGATCCAGCAGTGTGCCGATCGGCCACTCTCGCCGCACCCGACTGGAGAAACCGACGCTGACGAAAGTGATGCAGGTGGTAAGTTAACACTTTTGCTTCGGCTAGTGAAGTTCGGGGCCGTTTCCGGCCTGTAGGCGAATGCCTTGCAAGCGCTTTGTGAAGCGTTTCTGTGGAGAGCCAAAATCATCGAGTCACTTTCAAATCTTGACACGGAGGTCGCGGGATCGAAACCCGGCCGCGGCGGCTGCATTTTCGATGGAGGCTAAAATGTTGAGGTCCATGTACCTAGATTTAGGTGCACGTTAAAGAACCCCAGGTGGTCGAAATTTCCGGAGCCGTCCACTACGGCGTCTCTCATAAGCATATCGTGGTTTTGGGTCGTTAAACCCCAGATGTTATTATTACTTTCAAATCTCCGGCATTCTTTATTTTGATTACAGGTTTTGCAGTGCAGACAGAGATGACCACGAGGACATTCAGCTACTGGAGCAACAGTGCATGTCTGTGAATGAACGCCTCTATGCCGCCCGTGTCGAGAAAGAGGAGCTTGAGATCTCGGAAAAGTCACTAAGGAGTTGTGAAAGAAAAGTCATGTTGTACACGGGGATGGCAAACTTTACTGTTCTCTTAGCTGTCTTTAAACTTGTGGAGATTGCTGTATCCCACAACATCAACAACAGCCTGTCAAAATTCCAGGAATTCATCCTCTTCGTGATGAAAATCAAGGTGAACCTTCACAACACTGACCTTGCATTTCGCTTCAACATTTCTGAAGCAACAGTATCGCGGATTTTTGACAAATGGCTGCACGGTCCATATTGTCGGATTAAATCGCAGATGGCTTGGCCAGGGCGTGAGGCGCTGCAGCGTACTATGCCACAAGCTTTCTTTGATTCATTTCGGTGTAAAGGTTCCGTAATTATGGATTGCTTCGAAATTAAAATTGAAAGACCGTCATCTCTACTTTCTAGATATGAAACGTGGTCAACGTATAAAGGAAGCAACACTGCAAAGTTTCTCATTGCAATTGCGCCACAGGGTGTAGTAACATACATTTCAGAAGGTTGGGGAGGCCGCGTCAGTGATAAACACATTACAGAACACTGTGACTTATTGGACAACTTGGTTCCTGGCGGTGTTGTCCTCGCAGATAGGGTGTTCAACATAGAGGACAGTGTTGGATTTTATTGTGCGCGTCTCCATGTCCCAGCGTACACAAAAGGGAAAAAGCAGCTGTCTCCTGAAGACGTGGAAAAAAAAGGAAGCTTGCAAATGTTAGGATTCACGTGGAGCGTGTTATTGGCCTGATCAGAAATAAGATTGGGTTTTTGAAGCCTACCGTGCCGATTAACTATGTTTCTTGTCGCGAGGGGGATGAACTCTGCAACTTGTGTCCACCAATAGTTGCCACAGTGAAGAACGGTACTGAGGAAAATGTAGCAGCAGATGACTGACACCAAGTGCCATCTGCTGCAAGGACCTTTGGGGTGTATTTAGTGTTACCATGGTTGGACACGATGTATGATACTTTTGTCAGTTTTTCTTAGCATATGTATACCTGGATTAAGTGGAACAAGTAGGGAAAGCATCTTGGCAATCAATACATTTATTACAAAATGGCAAGCTTCATTAATGAAGGAAGGTTTGTATGTTGACCAGCACTTATGCATGTAACGAGGAGGAGACCAATGGTTTTAGTGCTTTGCACCCCCTGAATGCTTTGCAGCACGGGAAACTTGCACTGACAGCTTGCAACTGAGCGGTTCACAGTGTGCGATTGACTTTTGGTGGCATTTGTGTTTTGCTGACACTCTAATTCTTTTCCAATAAAATATATGAAAACAACTCTTCTGTTAGTTCAATTCCCACGACACCGATGTAACTTCTGTGATGTCTGCATTTTGTGTCACTCCTGTATAAACTGTACGGCACTGAAGAAGCGTTGGGCTGAGTGAACTATTGTGGCGACTGTAGCGACAGAGAAGGGGCCGACACCAGTGTTGCCCTGGTTTAACACTTCTTCCTTCTTTATTGCGTGCTCTCGAGCAGCCCCGCCTTACGCCCGCATTTCGCGCGTCTTGTGCATGGCATGGCGTTTCCCGCCAACGTTTTCCCGCGGTAGATTCAACATCCTCCCGGGGCCGCGCTGTGGTCTTTTGCATCCAGTAGGTACAGCCGCTGAGCCTTGCGCCGGACTTGATGGCCGTTTAGGTAGGCGAGCTTGAAGTATCTCGCTATGCCGTCCTTGCCTGGATACGCCTTGACCACTCTAGTGACTTTTATTGCAGTACCGGCACGTTGTCATTCTGGATAACCATAAGGTCGCCACCGTGCAGTCGGAACGAAGACGGATGCCACTGATGACTGGAGCGCAGCGAAGAAAATATTCTTTCTTCCTGCTTTTCCACAACCGTTGCAGAAGCTCGTGCTCGCACTTGACACGCCTTCGCAGTGGAACCAGGCAAACATCCTGCATTTCTTGCTGGTAGCCGCACGACGTGCTTGCCGGTTAGAAGGTGCGAGGGTGTCAGCGCCCGTGCATCCTTGGTTTCCTCGCAGAGTTGCGTTAGAGGGCGGTCATGTACTGTCACGCCTCTATGGTCTTCAGACGTCAATGACGGGTTACGTGAAAAGCGATGGTCAGAAAGAACAGGAAGTTCCGATGCCCACTTCCGCAAGTCCTCCAAGTCAGGTGGAAGAGGCTCCTCCCAATCGATGCCGTACCCTCGTAGCTGTGCACGCTTTTCCTCTCCTGATGGTGTGGCTCGGCAATCACGCGTCACGCCTCGTGGAATACTGCAGCGAAGACATACGGTCTGTCTTGGCCTTGAAGTAACTCCTGGAGATGATGACCGCGCTGTCACTGCTATGGTGGTCGGTAGATGAGGCGATGTCGAGGTGTCCGCTGCCTCACGGTTTTCTGACACTTTCCCTGAGGCGGTTTTCTCACGTGAGATTCGTCTCTGTTCCTGACTTTCCACTTCAGCTTCAATGAACTTCAAGTTTTCCTTCACTTTCTCTTGTCTCGATTGCCCTGCAGAGTCCGCGATGTCTGTTTCAGTCTTTGTGCGCTTACGGTACAGGATAGCCAGGTCTACTGGCAATGAGCGCAACAGTACTCGGTGTGGAACAGCCGCGTTCTCTGCAAACGGCGTGCCAAGGCTGACCAAACAGCTGGTCCTGAACTCGGTTTTGTCGTGCACGTCCTGCAGCCTTGACACTTGGGACGAAGACTACATCGGCTCAATGGCAAGCAGGCTGTCTGCGTGATCATCGACAAGATCTTTTCGGCTATACCCTTCGGCGGGCAGCTTGACGGCAACGTTGTAATACCTTTCAGTCAGGCGTGTTCCTTCGGTGGCTCGCCTCGTAGCGCCGGCCAAGTTAGGCTTCAAGCACTTAAACGTTTCGATGTCTGTGAGCTTGGGGTGCGTGTGAGTGGTCGCCTCGTAGTGCTCCCAGAAACCCGGCGACTCACGGTTCTCGCAGCTGAAGGTGGGTACTTGAAGTTTCCGCAAGGCGACTCGGAAGCCCGGTGCTCGTGGCCTACTGTTCCCGGCGAGGCTTTGACCGATGGTGTCCGAGCGGGCAGCTTCCATGTAGCTGCTGGATCCGTCAATTGTATCCGCATGCCTCGGCTGGTTGGCTTCGATGATGGTAGGACCAACCGATGCACGCGCGTTCAGCGCGGACCGAAGCCTGCTGACGGCTTTCACGATCTTCGCGTGGTACTCAATAGCACCCGTAATTTCCTCGTCAAACTCCTCACCGTCAAGGGTATAGGCGATCTGTTTGTCCAGGTCAGCGAGAGCGGAGTCCTTGTCGCGAAGCTCGTCGATGAGTTCCTGCAAGTCGGTGGAAGACGGTACTGTGTCTTGCAGGAGGATCTCGCTGGCCTCAGACAGGAATGGGGTAGTGGCACCGCGAAGGACGCCTCGATCTCTGCGTAACTTGTTCATCCTCGGTACGGCATCGGTGCGGAGGATGTCGGCCTTCTCCCGGGTTTTCGGCACCAATAATGTAGCGACAGAGAAGGGGCCGACACCCGTGTTGCCCTGGTTTAACACTTCCTTCTTTATTGCGTGCTCTCGAGCAGCCCCGCCTTACGCCCGCATTTAGCACGTCTTGTGCATGGCATGACGTTTCCCGCCAACGTTTTCCCGCGGTAGATTCAACAGGGACTACTAGAGGCTTTGAATTGTGAACCAAGGTCTGATGATGTGGCAACTTTGACGTATAAAAAGGAGTTATAAGTCGTAAAATTCAGAACTCCTGTCAAAGCCAGCAAGGTGTAGAGAAGCCTCCTTCTTGCTCCACCGGTTCATGCTGCGCCACGGTGCACCCCAGGAGCTGCTCAGCGATCGAGGCCGTGTCTTCCTGTCGGAAGTCGTCGAAGCCATCCTCAAAGAGTGCAATCTTGTTCAGGGCAAAAACTACTGCTTACCACCCGAAGACGAATGGGCTCACCGAACGCTTTAACCGCACGCTTGGTGACATGATCTCGATGTATGTCGCCGCCGATCACACAAATTGGGATGCTATTCTGCCATTCGTCACCTACGCGTACAATACCGCCCCTCAAAGCACCACTGGTTTCTCACCCTTTTTCTTGTTGTACGGCAGACACCCGTTGCACACAATCGACACAATCCTTCCATACAAGCCGGATCTATCTGAGTGTGCGCCTATTTCTGCCACAGCCAGACTTGCTGACCTTTACTACGCATGACCAAGAGCGGCAGAAGAGCATTCACGGTGACACCAACGCTTCTGCGCCCACGTTCCTCCCTGGAGCGCTCGCATGGCTATCGGTCCCTACCACTGTAACTGGCCTCTCTTCTAAACTACTGCCCAAATACGAAGGCCCCTACCATGTCGTCGAATGCACATCCCCAGTCAACTACCTGACTGAACCCATTGAACCATCTTCGGACATGCGCCGTCGAGGGCGCGACATTGTCCACGTGGAGCGCCCCATGACCCGCTCATAGAGAGCAGCTGTTAGGTCGCCAGGCCTTTTCGTACCCGCGGTAATTGTAGAGAAGCATTAGAACGCTGTAATGGGTCGTCCTCTCGAGCGCCTTCTAGTGGGTCGTCCTCTTCGCCTCTTCTCGGAGAGCACGCCCCTCGTGCTCCTGAGTGTCTGTGAGTCTGCGCTCCGCCGTGACTGTCGTCGCTGTGTATCGTTGCCGTCCATCCCGCCGTCAATAAACGCCTTTACGAAGGTATTTATCATTCACGGTACAGCAGCTCTTCATGCTTTGAGAATCACTAAGCACGCAACTCTTTACTAATGCTGAAGTTTTTGCATAAAACCGCCAGGAATGATAATGCTTTCTTCAACGCAACGCATGAAAAATGAAACCACTTGTACTGACAGGAGCAGCTGTCACAGGCGCTCATTTTTCCAGTCTCTGGCCCTCGGCAGAAGCAGTACCCATCTTCACTGGTCGTATCATCTGGACATTTGAGTTGCCTAGTAAAATAGTGGCTAAACAGCTCAGGTAGGATAGCTTTCACAAAGAATTCTTTAGCAGTAGCCATCATGCTGGTGCAAAACTCATCATCTTTCAAGATTGTTTCTACGAAGAAAACATGAGTCCAAACAACGAAGTAGCAGTAGTCAACTTGGCACACTGCCATTTGAGTTTGAATCTGAGGAAACCCAACGCAACATAAAACCCAAAACCAGGGAAAAGCCGTATAAAGTACTCACAGATGCTCCACAATTGCGAAATTCAAAGCACTGATTCGTTCAAACTGACAGTTCGTTCGATAAATACGAGGCTACTTTAAGATATCTTCGTATACAAATGCCAGGTGTATAGACTGATATGCGCGTTCAAGAGTTGCAGCCACTGTACTTCCGCGAGGCATTAAGAACCGCCAGAGCCCTTGAAGGACTCTGGATCATCCGAAGATTTCCACTAGATGCTTTAAGAAAACGGAATAAACATGCTTTTATAGCGGTAGCATATCGCACAGCGGAGCCAGCATGCGTTTGTCACCGACAAATTTCGTGCTCCAAGGCCTCATTCGACGCTAAATTGCACTGTATTAGAGCTTCCCCGAATGTACCTGAAGGTAATATTGCTCTGAAGATATAATCAACGTTCACGGGTACATTTTATCACCTTTTTTCAGTTCCAGTGCGTGCCGTAGGACTGCAGTGCCGGCTCCGCGCCGATGCCCCCACACAGATGAGGGCGCCCCTAGCGGCTGCTCCTGTCCCTATATCAAACTTTCACGGAAGCTTCATGACCAGTAAAAGTATTGAATGACACTGCTTATACTTCTCCCTTATGATGGAGAACGCACGCACGTTTCACGAACCCGTGTGCACGTGTGGAAGAGCTTCTTGACAGTTCTTGAACAAGGTCATCATCATCGTGATCAGTAAGCACCAGAAGCTGGTCACGACTTGTTATTCGATCTCGTCGGGATCGCGGTGACGAGGGGTCCATGTGTAGTGAAGTATGATGTATAGTACAGCTGTTGGAAATCGTGGATGCCTCGGCCATTTCGTCCACAAATTGTATGTCTATAGAGCCGGCGACATGTCGGAACCTGAAGACACCCTTCGCGTTGGTGTGGTATAGGCCGTCGAGGCTGATAGGCCTTGATAGTGCCACGTAGACCAACACCAGTGGATAGCGCTTGTCGTAGTCGTAGACTACCTGGGCACATGTGGCCTACGTAGCCTAGTCTACAAAGCGGCTGTCAATCAATCTGTCATTATCCTCGGTTAGCATGAGGCCATCGCCCAGCGTCGTAAGAAATGAAGAGGACACTGCGTCGTTCTGGCGGACTATTATAAGTGCACTTTACGATGCGATGATGCGAATATCATACGTAACATTCGTTAATATATTCCTCGGGGGTCGCGTAATGCTCCAATATAGCTTGCTGAATCATAGGAATACAAATGTAATGTTTATTAGATTGCTATAAAAGCGGAGCCAACACTGGGACCACAGACGTTAATCTGACATGACGCTTGTATCGTAGGAGTACATATGTAGTGCTTATTGCTTTCTTGTAACATTACATAGCCACCACCACAACCACAAGTGACGTTGCAATGGCATTACGCCTGCACAGACTGTTCTTTCAAACCAGTTTATAGATCTGGCATGGCTCTGTGGTAGAATACCTGATTGCCACGCGGAATGCTTGGATTCGATTCCTGCAGGGATCCTAATTTTCATTCTTTCCATTCGTCGGGTCAACGCTGCCGATGTCGGTTTTTCATAATGCTCTCGCATTTAAGTTACCAATGTCTGTTGTCACCGTTCCTGGGAAGATATAAACTGTTAATCACCTCCTTTTTTAGCGCGCACAAAAGACGGAGGACACAGAAAGAAGGTACAAAACGAGCGCTTACTCACAACTGATTTATTTTTTGAAAGCGACTAAACATATAAGCACAAATAATCATCACAAAGCATGCGCGGAGCAAGTCATGAGGCATATTAGCAGATTACAACAAGTTAACCACAGTTCAAAAAAGACATTTCTTTATCAGTAAGCGCCACCGATGGTTGACTAATACAATTTTTCCCACACCTACTTATATGGAAAGCTTCCGTGACTTCGCGTGTTAGTTTATCATTATGAGCAAACAAAATGTCCGTCTCACTGAAAACAGGATTACAATGACATGATTTGCAATGATTGGACAAGTGCGAAAACGTCTCTTTTCCCAAAGAACTGTTATGTTCTTTTAGACAAGTATTGATGCAGCGACCTGTTTGTCCGATATACATATTTCCACAAGTTAACGGTATCCTATAAACAACCCCTTTTCTGCATCTTATGAACTTAGAGTCTTCTTTTAGCCCACAACTACATTTTTTCTCTTTTTTGTTAAACTTTTTGGCAACTGCCTGGCACAACTGTTGCACTTTTATGGGAGCGCTGAAAACAACATCAACGTCATACCTGCAGCCAACATTCTTCAAGGCATGAGAAAAATGATGAACGTAGGGCACAACTGCACAGCGATTTTTTACTCTGTTCAGGCTGTTTCTTGAAGATGAATGCACACCCTTTACAATGCGTATTAGTTTATCAACCGCTCTGGTGATAACGGGTTCTGGGAAACCCGCTGACGTTAACCTACCTACTTGTTTAGAAAAGCTATCTTTCATTAAGTGACCGCAGGACTTCACTATAGCGCCTTTTAGGCACGACACTGCTATTCCGTTATTCCGACACTGCGCTCCCATAAAAGTGCAACAGTTGTGCCAGGCAGTTGCCAAAAAGTTTAACAAAAAAGAGAAAAAATGTAGTTGTGGGCTAAAAGAAGACTCTAAGTTCATAAGATGCAGAAAAGGGGTTGTTTATAGGATACCGTTAACTTGTGGAAATATGTATATCGGACAAACAGGTCGCTGCATCAATACTCGTCTAAAAGAACATAACAGTTCTTTGGGAAAAGAGACGTTTTCGCACTTGTCCAATCATTGCAAATCATGTCATTGTAATCCTGTTTTCAGTGAGACGGACATTTTGTTTGCTCATAATGATAAACTAACACGTGAAGTCACGGAAGCTTTCCATATAAGTAGGTGTGGGAAAAATTGTATTAGTCAACCATCGGTGGCGCTTACTGATAAAGAAATGTCTTTTTTGAACTGTGGTTAACTTGTTGTAATCTGCTAATATGCCTCATGACTTGCTCCGCGCATGCTTTGTGATGATTATTTGTGCTTATATGTTTAGTCGCTTTCAAAAAATAAATCAGTTGTGAGTAAGCGCTCGTTTTGTACCTTCTTTCTGTGTCCTCCGTCTTTTGTGCGCGCTAAAAAAGTTTCAACATGAATTCATACCAACTCGCCCAGCTCTCAGTTTTACTGTTAATCACCTGTAGGCCGTGGCGCATACCCGTACACCGCGGCAGTGGTAAACGGGTATGTGTCGCACGTGTCTATAGGAAAGGGTTTGACGACGTACGCGACAGAACTTTCAGGTTATTCATGTCATGACCTGACAGTCATACTCTTCAAGTCCTCTTACCCTCCCATGCCAATTTTGGTATACACAAGGTTAAGGAGGCGATCATGGAGCACCCAGACGTAGGCGGCTAGATAGATAGATAGATACGTAGATAGAAGCGCTCAAAGTGCCAAAGGTTCGCTAAGAAATGCTTCGTATTTAATAATAAGCATGCTGCCTTCGCAGCTGCATGACGCCATTGATGGTGCAGAGGCACGAGTTGGGAGCTGAGAGCTCTGTTCTTCAGCTTTCCCTAGCAAGTATGGGCATTTAAATTAAACTCCGCCCTTGCCACAGCACCTGCAGCAGACGAGAGCATCTGGTGTGGCGCCAACAAACGGATAATCAGTAGGGGTGTGCGAATATTCGAAAGTTTCGAATATTCGTCGAATATTACATTCGAAATATTCGTATTCGATTCGAAAATCGTGTATTCGAAAGTTTCGAATATTCAAAAAATTCGAATATGCGATTCGATTATCATGCATAAAATAACTGGTCTTCCACATTTCTGCTGCGTTCGTATAGCTAAAAACGTTGCCGAGAGGAGCGATAAACATCGTAAGTGCACGGAGGCACGATATCTGCCTGCGACGAGCGCCCCAATACGTATGATTTATTGCTAGTGCATCTCCGACGTGCAGCGCTGTTGGCGGTCATGTAACGGTACATTTTCAATATTATGCGGCCGTAACGTGCCGCACTACCACTCGTTCACTATGCGGGATCACTTCTGAAGAAAGACAATGACCCACGTGACTCGTGGCGGACTGTAGGCACCATCAGATACCCCAGTCTGGCAAAGCTTTGCCCCATGTAACTCCCTATACCAGCCACTTCTGTTCCAAGCGAGCGTGCCTTTCCAGTGGCGGGGGGGGGGGGGGAGTTGTCTCTGTTATAAGGGAGCGCCTGCTGCCTGATCATGTGGAGCAACTCACATTTCTTCATGATAACATCTAGTCATTACTTTCATTGTGCCGTGATATTTGCTTGTGTTGTGATCTGCATTATGCTAGCCTAGACATTGTGTTCTGAAGACAGCAGTGTATGTTGTGTTGCCAGTCAGGCTGTTAATGCATTTTTTTTCAGATAGCTACATGTTAAATAAAATATTGTTACTGCGGAGGCATTTTTCCTTTGATATTCGATATTCGATTCGATATTCGAAGGTGGATATTCGTATTCGATTCGTATTCGAAAAATTTGATATTCGCACACCCCTAATAATCAGCACTCAAGTGCACACCAGCCTTCGCACAACGGAAGCCTTGGTGCATGTCTTGCTGGCTGTCTCGAAATGCTTTAAAGGCATCTTGCTCATGTGTCAGTCCCCATGTAACTGCAGGTGTCTTCACCGAGCGCTTTTCAGGGTAGCATGTCCCTTTCAACAGTGATACACTGGCCTTGAGAACACTTGTGCAACGTACATTTTTCATCACAGAAGCAGTCAGTCGTCCAGCCCGGTGTAAAAACGACTCTCTTGACCTGCTTTGGTCTTTTGTGCGAGCTTCCACAGACTTGACAGTCTCTTCACTGACGATGAACGTTGACATAAAAGTGTCAGCTTTTGCGACAAGAGTTTCCGGATCATCTGCTGCATGAGTATCTGAGTAGAGGTCTCTCAGGTGAGCAACTGTTCTGTGAACAGGTTCTTGAAAGCTTTCACAATAGTCAGGCAGCAGAGAAAATATAGCAGGTACAGCGCCTGTAGTGTTGAATGCTGCATAAAGCTCCTCGAGCTCAGTCGGTGATGGTGCTGAAATGCCTTTTCGTTGCTTTGGCGCTTTGGTTTCTTTTGATCCACTGCTTGTTGCATTCAGGCGACGCTTCTTTTCTTTCGAGGAACTGAAGTCTATGTCTTTAAGTCTTTTGTAGTTCACTTTCTCAACATAAGCCGGCAGCCAGGCATTCTCCTTCTGAGTGCAAGTTGTCGACTGGTTGAGCCGGGCACCAGTTTCAATGGCGAACAGGCAGGCACCAACATGTGAGCATGTCTCCCCAGTCCCTGCCATGCAGGTACAGTGTCGAGTCACTACGGCGCCGCTCTGCTTGCACAGCACCCACACATTTAGAGGGCACTCCCCAACCTTTCAGAGTGCTTCACCTGCAACATGAGCATGAAAAGAATTAAACATTTCGATCACTACTCATAAAGAAGGTTTTCACTATTACCTGACTCACTAGTGCTTGGTTTCCAAGTTTAATGTGTCCATTTTCTCGTGCAGTATGCACACTTTTCTCATAAACAGCAGTCCTTTTTCACAGTACCACTAAAATACCTCTCTGTTCTGCAAACTCTTTTGTAGCAACCAGAAAGCTTTAAAAACACCTAGTAAATGTCGTAAAATACTAATAAATTTAAACTAACAGTGCGATCTGGTGTTCAACAAGCAACACATGAGCTACGTAGTGAAGGGCTCGATACCACCGCGGGTCCAACGTGCACTGATATCGCACGGGCGCTGTCCTCAGTTTCGTCTCCGAGATTGATCCCGTGCCCTCGGGCTCAACAGCCGAGTGTCATAACCAGCGAGACACCGCGGCGGATGCTTTGAACCTATGTACAACCAGTTGAGAGACACGTGAAAGTAACAAAAAATCTCGGCACTTACCTCTCCAAGTAGGAGCACTTTGTCTTCTCCGAGTCTCTTCGCCGACAAACTCTTCACCCGACCACTCGTGAAATAATTGTGGGACTCCAGCGCTTTGTAGGCTTTCATCTGGTCCAGGGTCACAAAGCTGGTGGAGAATACCAAGTAGTTCACGATGTCACCGTGAGCGACACTCGGCAACAGGCTGACGTCGGCACTTGTGTCCGTTCCCAGGCGGAGTGTGTAGGGATCGACGTTCTCGCACAGTTCAATCTTTTCTTTGTACCGTATACGCGCAGATCCAATCAAGTGCGAGAAGTAGGCCCCGCAGAAGGGCTGTGCACTCGGAAATGGTGGCATGTGCGAGCAAAAAGCCTGTCACGACAGAGAAAACCACTGCTCCACGGATCCCCGAAGCGCGCGCGCGTCAGACAAGCGACAAGTGGTTCGCAAATATGGTGGCCGCGGCAGCAAGCGCGCGGATGTGACGTCACGTGAAAGCTATGTATACCTCTCGCCTGTCCCGTGACTATGAAGCATCGTGGTTTTCAGTCGAAGGCCCTCGCCGGGGCGCAGAGAAACGCGCGAGGCCGAGACCGACCATGTATACGGGAGCAACTGCGTCCCACAACGTTAAGAACGATACTCGACGGTATGGGATTCCCATCGTCTTCTTGGCGCCTTACAAACTAAAAAAGTGCACCCACCTCTGACAAGAACAACACAAGAAATGTCATGCAAGAAGCACCATCAGACGAAGTTCACCAGTTGCGTTTCTAACGTTATATACGAGATGCCTTTTTGGTGCAGTCGGTCTTACATAGACCAAACAGGCCGATGTTTCAATGAGCGTGCACAGGAGCACAACCGATCCTTGCGCAACGGCACGGATCGCAATCTGGCCTAGGTGCATTGCAAGAAATGCAACAGTAAAAGCTGTTTGCCTGATCTAGAGTGTAGAGCTGAAAGGGAAGTCATCAAGGCGTTTTACATCGGAAAAAGGCGCGATAGCTGTGCCAGCTCTCCTTCCATACCAAGAGATGAAATGGAATCCTTAGGTGAACACATCAGGTCACCCCCGCGTACGTGATGCGCACGCGTCCTTGTTATTTTTCTTAATATTGTCATTGCGCGATTGTTCCTTGCTCTTTTGTTATTTTGAAGAACGCATAAATGACATGCTTTCCGTAAATAAAGTCAGTTGTAAGTATTGAGCTTGTGTGTGCGTATGTGTTCGTGTTTTCGTGCGGTCTTGGCACAGTTTAAATCCTGGTTGAAGGTGTTCCTTCAACATTCCAGTTATCCCCGCGGCTATCGGTCTATATTATCGTTAGAGTTAAGTTCGACATCGATCGCACTGGTAACGTCTCTGTCATGCAATAAACGATACGCGTACATCCAGCCCTATATTCTTGTTGCGCCCGCTGAGCCTGCCCTCGCCCCTACGACCTCGGTTGACTTTGTTATTATTTGTGTAGAACACGGGAGTACCCTCAAGCACTTCCATGGAACGGCTCTTCAAAATTACCAACCAAGTGCTGACGAGATGTCGGTATCCGTCTGACGGATCCCAACATCGAGATGCAACTGTTGCTGCGTGCGAACAAGGGACTTTACTAAGTTGCAAATATGTATCTTGGACATTATTTTTTCCTCACACTGCAATATTGAATCAGAACTCATTAAACGCCTGTATATTGTCCTTTTTGATGAGGTTTCCCGCGCAAGAAATTATGTTGGTGTATGTGTGGAAATTTCTATCTTAATATCTCAAGCGCAGTATCCTAACGGTGCACTTGTAGACCTATACGTGGAAAGTGCCGCATGTGTTGCACTTTTAATAGACGAGCACGAAAGTTTGAGTTAGACTGTGTGTAGTATGGCCGGTGGTCTCTAAAGAAATTCGTCTAGGAGCGTTTATTTAGATTCGTTTTATGTACTTTCATATAACCTGCTTCCGGCGATGTCAAATTCGTACTATATATGTACCTCGATGTGAGCTACATATTGCTCTCTTTATTTCACCTCAGGATTATTCGACACTATACATTGATTAGAAAGTCAAATGTAACGTTAATGTAACGACACGTTCCAATTTTGGAAATGTAACTGGAACGCGTTACTTTCGCGTTAAGGGAACTTGTAACGGGAACTCGTTTCAAAATTGGGAAGGAACGAGGAACGAGCTGTCGTTCCTGTTTTAGATGAACGTGTGCAACACTGCGCAGGGGATAGCGTGCCAGGCATCTGTTGTTGCGGACCGAGTGGTCGTTGGTTCGATGCCCGTTGACGGAACTTTTTTTCTTTGCCATATGATCGTGTAAATTTTTTCGACGTCATTTCCGTGACGGAAATACGTCACTGAGGTCTTGGTGGACCCCGGCATAAAACACTTTCGTGTTAAAAAAATGTAAATTCGCTGCCCAGTCCTCTCCTCTTTACGACGGAATGTCCTTACTTTTCCCTCTATTTATTTTTGTCCGTTCTCTCGAATGTTCTGCCACTAATACTCTAACCATCTATTACTTATTTCTATGGCGGACGTGTTCAGCTTTCCATTGATGTCCCTGAAACCCAAGGCTTCATGTAGGCTCGTGCCCAAACGTAGACCTGGGTGGATATCTCCACATTCAATCAGAACATGCTCCGCCGTTTCCTTATCTTCCCCACAGCATGTGCATTGTTCTTCTTCTTTACTGAATCTCGCTTTATAACTACGCGTTCTGAGTAGGGTTGTGCGAATATTCGAGTTTCGAATTCGAAACGAATAAAACCTCAGTAAAACTTTTGCTTGGCCTAGTTGGTACATAGCATTTAGGAACAGAACTTGAGCGCAAATGAAGACAGACTACGAAGACAAGAAAGACAGTGGATACGAGCGCCAGTCCTTGTCTTTCTTGTCTTCGTGGTCTGTCTTCATTTGCGCTGAAGTTCTGTTCCTAAATGCGAATAAAACCTGATCGAATAATTCGATTCGAATTTCGAATAGCTAGTATTCGAAGTTTCGAATAATTCCACATGACGAATATCTGAAACGCGAAAAAGGCCAACGGTGCAACTTGGTTATGGTGGGGTGGCTAAAACTAATAACGTCGTTACAGTAGGCCTTTCGCTAAAAGTTTCACCGATATGCTAGTTCCAAGCGAGGGCACGTTTATTTTAAAGGAGATTTATGCCATTTCCGCAAGCAAAAAGAACACACGTGAGAAATGTCAAGGTCTTCTCAACGGCGCTTCCGAAACGAAGGCACGGACTTCTTGCGTAGTTCGGTCGCGTATGCAGCAAGCGCCGCAAAGCGTCCCGGCTTTGGCCCGCGATACCCTCTGTGATTGGCTTGACATGTGAAAATTGTTCACGCTGTGTAGTCGCCACTGCCGCACCGCACCACTCGTTCAGAAACTCCCATCGTTCCGGCACGCAGTTAAAACGTTGCTGTGAACACGCGCCCGAAAATTTTTGCACCCCAAGCACTCATGATGATGAAGCACAGCATTACCGTTCTTCTTTCTTTAAATTTTCAATAAAATCCTTTGTATTCGATATTCGATTCGATATTCGACATTTTTGGCCACTATTCGGCACTATTCGATTCGAGATGAAATTGCACTATTCGCACAACCCCAGTTCTAAGGCAACCCGACCTCGCTTCAAACAGTAAAGCGCTTCCCCTCGAATTATCGTAAAATGCCTCCCTCCTTATTACGTTTTTGCCCTTCCGGTAATTACTCAGAGCCGGTTTTTTTTCTCCATAGCTGCCGTCCAGTAAATCCTCTCCGCCACTCTGACTTTTCGCTTAACGCTCTTTGTCGCCATGTCGCTTACACTACCAGCCGTATATTTACTAGTGAGTCTCCTAGTTCTTTTTCTACGCTGTGTGTCAACGCTCTTCCTGTACAAATAACGGAGCACTTTCTCTGCCCATCTACTCTCTTTCATATTCCTTAGACACGGACGGCGAACTGCTCATTTCCCACTCGACACGCAGCGCCCCTTGCGACCACTGTGCGCAGTCATCACGTGCGGGCCCACCCTCTCTCGTACGGAATGCGCGCGCTCCGCACACTAGCTCGTATATTCTGGGCACTGTACCTAAAGGCAGTAGTTTGATCGTGCTCGTTGAAATGAGCACTTCGGCGTCCGTGTCATCTTGGTTCGCGCCCTTTACTTTGCGGCGCGATACAAAAATTACCGTACGGAAACACTTTCCTTAACGTATGCAGTGCCCATAGTGACCGCGGGTCTATCCGTATTGGCCTCGAGATTGAACAGAGTCGGCACGTAGCGGCGAACGGGCGAAACACCGTAATGTGGGCGGCTCCTAGCGTCGTCTGCTATCCACAGCGTGCCCGCATGTGTGCCGACGTCGTGCAAGTCCTCAGAGGGCAGCTTATTCCGTTATATGTTAGCACAGTCTCAAATGCTTGTCTGTATGCCTGCACACACAAGCATTTCGCCTCCCGCGGCATACATGCACTTAGCTCCAATAGTTATGCCCACTACTCATGTAATAGCCCTAACGGGGCATTTGAGGTGCTAATAAATAAATAAATAAATAAATAAATAAATAAATAAATAAATAAATAAATAAATAAATAAATAAATAAATAAATTATTAAGTGAGTGCATGCGCGTGTCTGAATGGCGCTTGGTGTAATCATCGTAGCGTACATTCGCCAAAATCACCTGAATGTGGGGGCCACTTTGCCGTTCAAGCACATCACATAGTGCGGTTGGCGTCGTCCTGAACAAAAAAGTCATAAATGTGAATGCAGAATTCCAGCGACACCATCTCGTGAAGTGTTGGCGATTTCGAAATACTTATGATGCTGCAAATCATGAACTAGCGTCTGCAAAGGCCGGTTAGCGGTAAAAATGTCTTCAAGCCATGCACTTCTATCATTCTAAATAAGTAAAAATGCGCATACGCATTCATGTATAGAGAAAAAAGTGCACAAATTACTCAGAAATGCACCCCGCCACGGTGGTTATTCATTCATTCATTCATTCATTCATTCATTCATTCATTCATTCATTCATTCATTCATTCATTCATTCATTCATTCATTCTCTTTATTTTCCAGAATAAAACGAAAACATTACATTCTGGATGGTCTCCTGGGCTAAAAGCTGTAATGAAACAGCTTGACTAGGGCCCAGAAGACCAATTACATGGCAACAAGTGACAGGTGAAAATATTTGCACCAAATGTACAAGATATATCACACATGGTACAAAAAAAATTACAAAAACAAAGCATATAACAATACCCGCGTAAGCGTAACAGGGAATGATTTTTGAATAAACACATTTCTAACAACAAACAACACTAACAGAATACTCAAATTTATTTACAGAAAAGAAATGGTAATACTACAAATACGAAGAAAAAGACAGCAATAGTACACCTGTAATTCTGGCAGTAAACTACACGAAACAATAATATCAACACAATATAATAAAAGAGAAGCATGGTAGCTAATCATATACAACATTATACAGTGAAATGTAGTACAACATTAAGAAATAATTGAAATGTATGAATACATTAGTAATTCAGAAATATTTCACGTAATGTATTTAGCGCAGGTTTATGTAAATGTTTATGCTTATTAAGAATATATGGGAGGTTATATTTCAATGACTGAAGTTTATAGTCAGTGCGAAAGCGCGGTATAAGCCATCCTCCTACATTACGAGTATTGATAGCGTGACTGTTGCGTTGCAATGCAGCAGTTAACTCGATAAATTGTTTAAATGAAGAAGAGCATATGTAAAATGATCGCAGGATGCGGAACTCGTATATATACTGGATTTTAATTATACTGTACTTGCGAAAATATGTCGATGTCGGTGATAAATAACCAGTGTTGGCAATGTGACGGACAGCTTTCTTCTGCAAAAGCAATATTCTGTTGATGTTACGTTGAGTCGTAGTAAGCCAAACCAGACTGCAGCAATTTATATGTGATTGAAACAGTGCTTGATATATGCCGAGTTTTATTTGTGTAGGGGGAATTTCTCGACAACGCGACAGAGCTCCCGCCGTAAAAGAAAGTTTTTTGCATAAATGACTTACGTGAGAGTCCCAACTTAGATGAGATGAAAATGTCACACCGAGAATTTTATGTTGTTCTACAATATCTATTTTTTGGTCTGCACAAATAATATCTTGTTTTACGTTCAGAGTTTTATTTCTAGGTCTAAATATTATTACCTTCGTTTTCTTAGGGTTAATTTTAAGTTTATTTGATAGCGACCATGATGTAATATTGCGAAAGAAACGATTACAACTTTCTATCAACCTATCTGTTTCTGCGCCGGAAAACAAGACCGTGGCATCATCAGCATATATTATAAATTTTACCGACTTGTTGATATTAACAATATCATTTATAAAAACATTGAAAAGAAGAGGCCCTAATACACTTCCTTGCGGGACACCTCTGCTGACAGGCAATGAAGATGAGTGATGGTTACCTAAACACACACATTGTGATCGTTCTGTTAAATATGATTTTATTAAAGCCAGGGGAGTGCCTCGAACACCATAGATTTCTAACTTATGAAGTAGCGTGCTATGGTCAATGGAATCGAAAGCCTTGGCGAAATCAATGAACAAACCTAATGTAAATAGCCTGTTTTCGATGTTCTCTAAAATAATTTCTTTTAGCCTTAGCAAAGCTAACTCCGTAGACCTTCCTTTACGGAAACCAAACTGAGCGTCGCTTATAATGTCATTTCTAGTGAAAAAGTTGGATAATCTGGAATGTAGCATTTTTTCGAAACCCTTAGCAAACACCGAAATAATCGACATTGGGCGATAGTTTCCCAGCAAGTTTTTGTCGCCACCTTTAAACAGAACAGACACACGAGAGCGCTTCATTTCACGGGGAAATTCCCCGGACTCTACTGCTAAATTAAATATGTAGACAAGTACAGGGACAAGTACAGGGGCACTCGACTGCCGATCCCGCGACCCGAAGGTCGCGGGATCGAATCCCGGCCGCGGCGGCTGCATTTTCGATGGAGGCGAAAATGTCTGAGGCCCGTGTACTTAAATTTAGGTGCACGTTAAAGAACCCCACGTGGTCGAAATTTCCGGAGCCCTCCACTACGGCGTCTCTCATAATCATATCGTGGTTTTGGGACGTTAAACACCAGATATTATTACTCAGAAATGCAGGCTTTTCTGGTAGCCGCTCGAGCAAGCAGCAGATACTTACTTGTGTCAGTCGTGCAACACCATTGCTATCGTAGTAAAATCAGAACACAAGCTAAACACCTACAAATGAAAGAAGAAAAAAAAACATCGAAAGAGAAATAACATTAATTTGCACCCGCCGAGAATGACGGCATAGACGGCTTCTGCCATCCCCCTAACCGTCGGCCGAGCACAGTGCAAAACACACAACTGTCACCGCAGGTCAGCACCCGATCTTTTGCCACATTTCACTAATCTCACGTAATAGGAACGTTAGGCCGGCTTCCTGCATTAATGGGGAAATAAAAAAAACATAGATATCAACAGAAGGTAGTACACACGTTTTATTCACTAATAATCGGCGGAAACAACTGACAGCGAAGCGCCGCCGCGTACATCTGGATACGTGCTGCAGACCGCCTATCCACACTGACGCGGCTACGGAGCTGCCACCTGTAGTCCGATCTCCCGGCGAGGCCCACCACTGGAAACGCCGGCGCCACCGCCGGCTTAACGTGCTTTGCAGGATCACGTGGTCTCAGCGGTCGCGTCGGCTGCTTGTGGAGCGCTGCTGCGTGCTTTGAAAACGAGTTTCAAGTTTCACCTGCGCTGCGGTCTGTTCAAATGCGGTTTCTCACATTTGGAACATAATTGAACCCACTGTAGTAGGCGCGGCTGCCTCCGAAGGCGACGAACATGCTGCTCTATTTCTAGGTGCCGCACTGCCAGACTTACGCAACCCTGGCGTCAGCCTGCACCGGCACCCGTGGGACAAGAAACTGTGTGAAGCGTGGGTTGTGAAGCTAAGAACAGGCAAGCAGCCATCGGCTACGGGTCGCGTGTGCAACAAGCTTTTCCGCGACGAAGACTTTCGCTACTGCGTCGGGGCTGGGATGTTCGGCGAGAGCAGAAAGCGCGCACTAGCTGAGACAACCGTTCGCGCGCGCTTCCCGCCGGCTAATGGTGCTTATCTTCCACAGGATGGAAAAAGGCGCTACTTTTTACCAGGTGCGACACCATTTTAGAAACTTTCCATGCGACCTTTTGATCGTCGGCCCCGTGCTCAGCGCCCAGAAAATCGGCTGCAGTACTTAAGTAATTCTTTTAAAAGGACTGACAACTGGGCAAGTTGGTACAAATTCGTACTACTGAAACGGCGCCACCAGGGAAGACGAATGCACACGAAAAAGAGGACACGAAACACAAGCGCCGACTCTCAACTGAACTTTTATTCACATGCGCAGAACATAAATATATACTTACGCGTGGCGTCACACAGATAACAAACCGGTACACAAGATAACCCGTACACAAGATAACATGTGCCAAGCCTCGATAATCTCTCGAGCTGTCTGATTGTGATGCCGTGATACTACGCGAGATTCACTGAACTGGGGTTTACATCCACACTGCTGATGATGCGCAGACATATGCGATGTGCCATCGCTACGTACACCCGAATCACGTTCTCTTATGGGTCATTCCAGGCCAAACGTCCCAAACATTGCGCTCAACCCTCTCCAATTGTATTGTAAAAAATTGTGGACGTTCATGTCAGTGCACTATTTGCCCTCGGAAAGTATTTTTTGGAAAAAAAAAATTCTTGTCTGTTACAGTGATTCGAATTTTGCCGTAGTGGGTGAAACATAGGTTGCGAAAAAATACCCAAAAAATGCAATACTTTACGGAACGCCTTAAATAGCTGCTGTTTACTTGAAAAGGAATGGCACTACCTTATTATCGCCCACTGACGATCACTACTTTGTCTCACGATGTGCTTTGTGGTGAAGCAATGTTGCAATTCTGCGCCCATTTTGATTATTTTTTTAAAATTCTACGAATATTACAGACAAAATAGGACTATATCACATGGCTGGATAGTTGGCAGTAAGCGTGTCAAAAAAGTATTGAAGTCGATGACCGAGTAGTTTCGAAGTGGAAGGGGCGCAAACATTGAAAAATGTGTGAAATGCCCCACGTTCAGGCACATGTAGAGTGGTGATTCAATCCAAGTAAAAATGCACGCTTGGCCTCGTTGGGAAGAGCAAACAAAGGAGATGTATTTGTGAAAGTTTAATCGTAGTGTTTTTTGTTTTAGGCGAGAAACAAAAATTTATGTTGAGCGTTCGCGGCGTGCCTGGGCGCGGGACCGTAAGTCCGCTTCACTGGGCCGCCACTGTTCCTTGGGGCATCGGAAGTATGCAGCGCCCACGCGGGTGGCAAGATCGTGTGCTGCTGTGAGTTTTCACGTTGCTGAAAACTTGCAAACGGTGCATATGGCTGGCAGAATGTTTCGAAGGGCACTAAAGGCTGCCGGTTAGTAGTCGGAGCAGAGCACGATTTCATTGCCACGTCACTGCATGCACACGTACGACAGGCGCAGAGCTTTGGTTGTGTTTTCGATCTCTGCGGAGGTTGCAGTTCTTACTTCCGTTGCCGACGTATGGTCTTCACCACTTGAAATGCCTGTGTTGCTGAGTAGGTGGTGAGCCCGGCATTAAGAGTGGTCAGTGATGATGGCACACAATGGTGAAATGCGCGCGTACCTTTGAGGGAGATTGTAGACTCAAACCTTGCTGAGAGCTCAACTTTCTGCCACGCTGCATGAGATGCCTTCATCTTAGTAATCGCCTTGCGATTACTAAGCGAAGGCGACAGACATTTAAAAGGACGAAGCCGCCTTAAAGGCGGCTTCGTCCTTTTGTATATTTATCGCTTTCGGTTTCCGTTGTACAGGCTCTCCGTATAAAATATGACACGATAGCAGTATACTCACCGTTCGCAATGTTTAACTTACGCGCTGCCAAGGGATGCGGCCGCAAGACGAACCTTCGAGTGACGCGTGCTCGCTCGGCGACGCGATCACCGGAGCAAAGTTCACCTCTGCCGAAGATCCGAGCGTAAGAATACGTAGCACCATTCGGCTCCGAGGCACGAATGACGCGAGTCACGTTCAGGCGAGCTGCCCATAAAAAAGAATTATAAGTGTATTCCCGGTGCCTGTTAGCCACTTTTATTATATAATAATATATTTTAAACGAACCATCATTCGTTTTCTCTGACACTTCGTCGGCGGCACTGAGGAAAGCCGAAGAATGCGTGTCGAAACGTGAAAACTCACAGTAGCACACGATCGTGCCACCCGCGTGGGCGCTGCATACTTCCGTTGCCCCAAGGAACAGTGTCGGCGCAGTGAAGCGGACTTACGGGACCGCGCCTAGGCACGCCGCGATCACTCAACTTAAATTTTTGTTTCTCGCCAAAAACAAAAAAACACTCCGATGAAACTTTCACAAATAAATCTCCTTTGTTTATTCTTCCCAACGAGACCAAGCGTGCATTTTTACTTGGACTGCATCACCACTCTACATGTGCCTGAACGTGGAGCATTTCACACATTTTTCAATGTTTGCGCCCCTTCCAATTCGAAACTACTCGGTCATCGACTTCAATACTTTTTTGACACGCTTACTGCCAACTATCCAGCCATGTGATATAGTCCTATTTTGACTGTAGTGTTTGTAGAATTTTTAAAAAATAATCAAATTGGGCGCAGAATTGCAGCATTGCTTCACCACAAAGCACATCGTGAGACAAAGTAGTGGTCGTCAATGGGCGATAATAAGGTAGTGCCATTCCTTTTCAAGTAAACGGCAGATATTTAAGGCGTTCCGTAAATTATTGTATTTTTTAGAGTATTTTTTCGCAACCTATGTTTCACCCACTACGGCAAAATTCAAATGACTGTAACAGACAAGAAATTTTTTTTTTCCAAAAAATACTTTCCGAGGGCAAATAGTGCACTGATATGAACATCCACAATTTTTTACAATACAATTGGAGAGGGTCGAGCGCAATGTTTGGGGCGTTTGGCGTGGAATGACGCTTATCCTAACATTAACACACCTTCCTGTCTATGTATGCGGCGCCGCATGACAGGGGGATTAGGTAAACACCCGTGGCACGCTGAATTGCTTGAGGCCGGTGCTTTACACCACAGCCTATACTCTTCTTTGCTTTTTTTCATTTCTGCTTTTTTGTTTACCCGAGGGCAAATTCCTCCTAATTTGTTGGGCACCGAGAACACCACATGCCCGCCGTATCTGCCAGCTACGTTTTTTAGTCCATGCGATAGCGTGTGAATAGATGTCATGGCTGCGGAATTATTTTTTGCTTTTTCAACAGGTACTTCTTGACCTGCCCGGCCTATTGCCGACTTATCACTTTTTCGCATGCCCTAGTCACCACGTGATCAGGGGAACCCGCGCTTTTTATTCCGCCCACCGGTCGTGTCACGCTTTCTTTCATCCTGTGAGGACACGTTCACAACTGAGCGTGGACACGAACTGCTATCCCACCCTTTACTGCTTTCGAACGCCCTGAAGATTAACTTAGAATTTCTTTTTTCGCGCGTGGCCAAAATTCCCAGCAAATATGATCTCAAGTTACGAACAACATCAGGCCCAGATAACGCAGCTGCCCCTGCTGAGGAACCTCAGTATGGCTCAATATGACTTGCAACACGGGAGAGCGTGGCCTCACGAGTTCAAAGATTGCGCATGGCTTCAACCTGTTCTCATTTCCCCAAATAAATAATATTTTCTTATTTGGGATTATCCCCGAAGTGAGAGAACAGCGTTTAGCTATGGAAATAATTGTCCATAGGAGAGGAATCGGAAAGCAGGTGAGGAGTGTGTCAGCGACACTTACATTGCGCTGTATAGAGGTGAAATTGATTTTCTTTCGCGATATGTTTGATTTTTCTCAGGATTGTTGTGACGTTGCGTCTTCGCAGCCTGTTGGTATATATACCTGGAGATCTGCCTTCAATAAATCAGTTGTTAGTTTGCGCCTGTGCTCGTCTGGTCTTCTCTTGTGTTGTACGGTGTTGCGCTTTTAACGATGGTTCCCATACCTTGTTCAACAACGGTCAAGAACCCCTTCTACACATACACACTGGGGTGCTATGCAGGATGGCCCGAGCTTCTCGGGCACACCAGTTTGCTCCGAGCTCGCATTACGGCGGTCATGACAGGAAGACAGTGCGGAGCACGCGAGAGCAGCGTTGATAAAAACGGCTACAAGAACGAGCATGGCGTCACAAACGCATGTGCGGCATTTGCGGCGGTTTTCAAAGGAACGCCGCGTGCGAACGCGTGAGCGCCGCCACTCAGTCAACATTTGAACAGTGCAGCGACGTCAGCGTGATTGTCGCTCTCTCTTTTTGCCAACTGATCATCGCGCCTCCCATGGGCGTATTCGTGGGCGTTTGTCCTCTTTCAGAAAATTCTTTCGTTCCACCTGCAGCATCGAAATTTCCACTCTCGAAGGCAACAAGGGCGCATACGCAGCACTCTGGTGCAGCACGTCTCGCTTCTCTTGAATATTAGAGATAAATAAATGGACAGGTTACTGCTATACTTACATTACACGTGTGACGATTTTTTTATATAGTAACAAATCGGTAGAAACAATGACTCCACAAAAAAGTAAATAATAACATTTCTCGCCGCAAATCCCACCAGGGGCGCTTGCTTCGTGGCTGTGAGTGGTACGTCGTGAGCGCGGTGAAATTGAATGCGAGATATCGTAGCCACGTGATGATATAACCTTTAGTGTTTCGTGCGTGTGTGCATAATACTGTGTGCGATTAAGCTGACAGATGAATCGTGCCGCTCGCTGGCGTTGCGCCGTGAGCACTGCTCCTCGGCAAGAGGAAACATGGTGGGCGAACCCGATCTCCGCCGCGGGCGTCTGTCAATCGAATTGATTGACGTGCGAACTCGGGCACAAACTCGTTGATTCTGAGAAGGCCCCAGTTCAACTCGTGACTGTCATAATGTCGGTGTGCCTGTCAAGTGTTTCATGCGGTGGACGCTACTCAGCAGCTTTGCATATCAAATAATTTGGTCAGCTTGCACTCTTGTGCAAGGCTGGGGCCATCCGAGGAGCTTGTGGTCACCTAGCTTCTTCCAGCCTATTACGTGGCTCGTCTACTCAGTCTGCTTCGGAGTAATGACCATGTCAGTTCGGTCTCAATATTGATGCTATTGATTAGCTAGGCCTTAATTAACATGGCACTGAAAAGTTATGTCTTAATTGATAATGTTTGAATTCACACGACATTAATTACTCAGATTTCATTACCAAGGTTCTAATTAGCACGAATGTACTTCACATAATGCTAATTAGAGTGATCGTAATTACCGCGTACTTGGTGAGAAAGTACCTAAGTAGCTTGGTCTGAATTAGCCTGCTCCTTATTATCACCGTCTTAATTAGAATGACCCTAATAAGCTCGGCCCTAACATGATATGGAATAATCATGTCTTGATTGTTAATGTTTTAATTACCACGACATTAATTACTCAGTTTAATTCGCAAGGTCATGAATGGTACATATGTAATTAGCGTCATCTTAATTAGCATTATACTAATGAACACGATCTCGGTGAGTAAGGTCTTGATTACCTTGGTTTTAATTACACGCTCTTAATTAGCGTCGTAATAATTAGCGTGATCTTATTTAGTTTGTTAGCTTTACACGGCTTCATTAGCATGGTCTTAGTAAGACGTGGCTTAATTGGCTCGTCCTTAGCATGAGTTGGCGTAGTCAGCTTCGTCATAGCATGTCCTGACTTCCCACCACCACCCACCATTTAGCTAATTAGCCGGGCGCATCTGCTCGCTCCCCGAGCAGACGATTAATAAGAGGACGAAGAGGGCGCGCGCCGGCCGAGCAACGCGCTAGAATGTACACGCCGACCATGGTGATAATACACGTGGCCTCGGCAATTAGCTCTAGCCGCGGTTTTGTAAGGCGCTCGGTCGGAACTAATCTCGGAGGCCACGATGCTGATTATTCTAAAGGGTACTTAGTGCAGACATTAAACGCTTGAAAACGGATTCAAACGGGCCGCCCACACATAAAAAATATAGTAAGTAGAGCTTCCTGTCACTTCTCTTGCATGGGTGTACTTCTGCACTCAGTGGAACGACAAACAAATGAAAGAAGGTGCCTCTAGTTTGAAGACACCACCCAACCTTCTCGACCGCCCTTGACGTGACGCCGCGTTCCATCGTAACCAATGGAACGGAGCGCGCGCTGAGGGATGGATTTCACCTTCTCGTACTGTTAGCTCGTTCAAAAGGGGGTGTCGCCAGAGCTCGGAAAGATCCCGATTTTCGCCAAACTCGGGCCATCCTGCATAGCACCCCTGGTTCGTGAAACGTGCATGCGTTTTCAGTCATAACGGACAAGTACAAGCATAACAACTGTAACTGTGACTATAACGTACGTGCAGTGCGCCTGCGCGTGCCACTCGGCTTTGTATGTATCTAAGGAAACTTTCCAAATGAAGCTTAGTTGCGAGCAACGCCTGTCTTGTGCAACTGTGTTCCTTCTTTGTCCTGTTCGGATTCACGCTATCCAGTACTGAAGAATATAAGCACCACATATCAGCTTACCGCGTCTGGTGCTGGTAACAGCCATGTTGCTGTTGGTATCGTTACGCAACTGTAAGCATTCTAAAAAGGCAGGGCGTGCAAACACGGACACAAGAAAGAAGTCAGGACACCACAAACGCAACTGGTTATAAGCGACTGGTTATATAATACATATGCGACTCTTCAACATATTAGTGTGCGTATACCACTTCCACATTTTTCTAGCGTCATTCCGTAACGTTTCGCTCAATGTGAAAAATTACGCCACAGTCACCATCCCGCGCATGCTTCGCATAACATCGATTTCCATGGTACGTGGGATCTGCCGAATTTTGTCATCGACGTACTTTTTTGTTCGTTGTTACTGCTCCTTAACGCGCTGTTTCAACCTTTCCATGGCAACACGCGGCTCCTCAAAAAATTCCCTTTCTGGGAGGCCAACAACATCCAATCTTTTCTGGCTTTTCTTCCATGCAGCAGGTAGCCGGTGACGCTCCTGTAGTTGCATGCGGGGTGGTCCTATAAACAACACCCAGGCAGCCCCAGATTTCCTCCTTCAGTGGTCTTCGCTCCAATGCCGCAACCTGCATATACTCCTTGAGAACGCGGTTGAAACGCTCAATTTGACCATTGCATTGCGGGTAGTACAATGTTGTAACACATTGCTGAATTCCCTGGTGTCATAAAAACTACTCAAAACATGTCGACATGAAATGACGCACATTGTCAGTCACAATGCTTTTCAGGTACCCTTCTCTCGAAAAAATTTTCAAGAGTACTTTCGCTGCTGCCTGTGCAGTTATTGTGGACACAAATGCCACCCCAGGCCACTTGCTGTGGTAATCAATAATAGTGATTGCAAACCTGCACTCTGGAGGGGCTCGCTCCATTGGCCCAACGATGTCAATTACAAGCTTTTCCCACGGCTTCTCGGGCCACTGCACTGGCTTCAACGGGGCCCTTACAGTTTTTGCAGATTTATCTGATGCTTTGCAGACAACACAATTCCTAACCAGAGATTCAACATCACTGTCCATTCCGGGCCACCAGTACTGTTCCCTCAACCGTTGTTTGGTCCTTACAATGCCTGGATGCGATTCATGTGCCATCATGACTAGCCTGGAAGTGAGTGCTGCTGGGGGAATGACCCGTTCAGCGCGAAACAGTAGTCCGTCTATAACCGACAGTTCTTCTTGTATACGAAAAAACAACCTTAGTTTTTCAGCTAAACAGCCCTTTTCCGGCCATCTGGACATAACATACTGTGCCACCTCATTTAACACTGAATCCTCAGCTGTTTCTGCTTGCAACTCACTCTTTGTGATCATGCTGGAAACCACAGCAACTACTTCCTCCACAGGGTTGTCCTCTGCAGAGGTCAACGGTAGTCTAGAAAGCGTATCCGCAGCGACACTGTTCCCCTTTGTGTACTAAACAGTGAAGTTGTATCTCAGAAGTCTAGCAGACCAGCGTTCAATACGCAGTGGCCGTCTTCCAACCCCCATTTGTGGACAGCAGTGTCACCAAAGCCTGATAGTCAGTTCGTAAGACAAACTTGCGGCCCCACAGATAAACATGCCAGTGTTCGCACGCCCATAAACATGCCAGCGCCTCTCGTTCCCCGGTAGAGTACTTGCGTTCTGGTGGCGTTAGTGTCATCGAAGCGAATGCCACTGTACGTACTTCTCCGTCGACTACCTGCTGTAGCACAGCTCCCTGTCCATATGCCGAGGCGTCAGTGGTCACTTGTACAGGCAAAGACTCGTTGAACATGGCCACCATCCCACATGACGACAGCGTCTTCTTGACCCTGCAAAAACTCTCCTCGGTGCTCTGGTCCCACACGAACTTCTGTCCTTTACGAAGAAGCCGTCGCAGCGGCTCCGCCACCTCTGCATGATTGGGGAGAAAATGAAAGTAATAGAGCCCAAGGAAAGACCGCAGCGAGACTACATCGGCAGGCGTTTGTGCTTTCATCACAGCATCCACCTTTGACTTAAGTGGGGCCAGGCCTCTTGCGCTCACGTGATGACCCAAAAAGGAGAGTTCCTTGACAGCGAATAAGCATTTATGATTTAGCTGCAGCCCCGCCTCAGCGATCCGATGCACTACCTCGCGAAGGTTACGGTTGCGCTCGTTATTAGTCTTTCCAAAGACTATAATGTCGTCGATATAACACAACACGCCCTTGCAGCCCTTCAATATTTCTTGCATCATTCGCTGAAACGCGGCTGGTGCCGATGCGAGGCCAAAACAAACTCTGCGAAACCTAAATAAACTTTCGTGCGTAATAAACTTCGTTATTTCGCGACTCTCTTCGGCTAATTCCACTTGTTGGTATGCTACAGCAAGATCCAGTTTCGAGAACCATGCTGCTCCGCTCAGCGCATGCAACAGTTACCCACAAGAGTGGGTAATTCCGTTACGAGAGACACCACTCCGGATCTGGCATTTACCAAAAACGCGGTGGGAGTACAGTGGGCTAACTTGCAGGAAAGCCTGGGAAGCGATCACTTTATCCTCTCGGTCACGCAGGAAACCCGGGTGGCTCCACATAAGGAGTACAAGGTGACGGACTGGGACGAGTTTAGAAAGCGCCGCAAGGCGGATCAGGCCCAATATGACACGTTGGAGGAACTCTTCTCGCGATTAGCGGAGGATGCGCTCCTCGCAAAAAAGACTGTCCACACTGACCTACAGGTGGATGCAATGGACTCGCGTCTTGCGCATTTGTTGGAGGCTAAAAAATCGCTGGTTGAGAGATGGCGCACACAGAAGCTCAATAGGAGGCTGCGTAAGCGCATAGCGCTTCTCAATAAAGAAATCGAGGATTACAGTCAGGAGTTATCTAGGCAGCAGTGGAATGAAATTTGCTCAAAAGTAGACGGGCAGATGCGCACAGGAGGCAAATGGAACCTCTTGAAGGTACTACTCAAACTAACTCGAAAAGTAATCAGAGGTTGGCAATTGACCGATTAGTACAAGCACAGAGGAGCAGTGGAGTCGATGACACGACTGTACTTAAGGAATTGGCAGAACGATACCTTCCGATTGGCCCCTCCGGGGACTGGGACTACCCAGACTACCGGGGAGGGCCGCTGGAAGAAATCGACTCGCCCTTTACGAAACTTGAGATCGAAGAGGTGCTTCATGCGCTTAATAGTCGCTCAGCCCCGGGTCCTGACGGAATTACGAACAGGCTGCTGCGTAATCTCGATGATAGGTCCATCGATAAGTTAACCGAGGAGGTCAATCTCCTCTGGGCAGAAGGCCGAGTGCCGGAGGCCTGGAAGACCGCCTCGGTGGTACTCATTCCCAAGCCGGGCAAGGCACTCGCCAGGGAGAACCTACGTCCCATCTCCCTAACATCTTGCGTAGGGAAAGTGATGGAGCATGCGGTACACAACAGGGTCTCCCGGTATGTCGAGGATAAAGAGCTCTTTCCACACAACATGGTAGGCTTCAGGCCGGGTTTGTCCACCCAGGATGTGATGCTCCTGATTAGGAGGCAAATTATCGACCGACGAACCCTAGATATTCGAGGAATATTGGCCCTAGATCTCGCCAAAGCGTTTGATACTATTTCACATAAGTTCATCCTGGAGGCGGTCGAGAGCATGGGGTTAGGACCAAGGTTCCACGCCTATGTTCGCGCCTTCCTCAGGGACCGCAAAGCAACCATAAAGATTGGGCAGTCAAAATCAGGAACCTTCACTCTGGGTGCGAGGGGCACGCCGCAGGGTGCGGTAATTTCGCCTCTCTTGTTCAACATAGCCATGAAAGGCCTCTCGGAGCGTCTTTCCACTGTAGCCAATACAAACCACGCCCTATATGCCGACGACATTACTGTCTGGTGCATGGGAGGTTCGGATGCTGAGGTGGAGGAAGCGCTCCAGATGGCGCTGTCTATCACAGAAAGTTTTTTGGAGGGCACGGGGCTTCGGCTTTCACCCTCCAAATCGGAGTTGCTTCTCTACAGACCTGTTAGCCGTGGGAGGAGGCCCCACTCACCGCTTGATCAGGTACAGATTGCGCTAACCACAAGGGACGGGCAAGCGATTCCCAGAGTGAACTGCATTCGGATATTAGGTTTCATTCTTGAATGCAACGGCAGAAACACACAGGTTTTGGCCCGCATCACCTCCAAGACGGAGAACATGATTCGGCTTATTTTACGGGTTTCAAACCGCAGGGGAGGGCTGAGGGAAAGTAATCTCCTTCGGCTCTACCACGCGTTCCTCATGAGCCATATTATTTACGTCGCATCATCTCTAAATTGGTCTAAACGCGAGGAGGATAAACTCGACACTTTAATGCGGAAAAGTATTAAAAGGGTGCTAGGACTCCCCATGAGTACCGGCACGGACAGGCTCATGAACCTGGGCATGCACAACACCCTCTCGGAGGTGATTGAGGCACAGCAACTAGCTCAGGTCGCGCGGCTCTCCTCCACCAAGGCTGGGCAGCGTCTCCTACAGTCGCTTGGATGTCATCATACGGGCAGTGCGGAACAGAAGATATTTCTATCACAAACAATGAAGGGTACTTATGAGGTGGAACCCTTCCCGCGTAATGTACATCCGCGGTACAATGTTGGCCGGCGAACGGCACGGGCCAAGTCTCTGCTTGACTTCGTAGGTAAATCCCCGGGAAAGGTGGCTTTCGTCGATGCGGCGCAGTATGGCCGCTCGGACAGCTTTGCGGCCGTGGTTGTTGATCATCGCGGTCGCGTACTAAACTCAGCTTCCGTTAGGAAGGTGTCTGCCTCCGTAGCAGAGCAGGTAGCGATAGCTCTAGCTATGAAGGACCCTTCGCGTCCTGAGATATTCACCGACTCTAGGGCTGCCCTCCGGGCCTTCGCTTCGGGTGTGGTCTCAAGAGAGGCTGCCGCTATTCTCAGTTCGAGGGCTGTAGGAGGCTTTCACACAATTACCTGGTTCCCGGCCCACATGGGCTCAGGGGTTCATCCGACAGTTCCCAACGTCAACGAACTTGCCCATAACCGTACGCGAGAAATCACGTGCCGCGGCGGTGCGGGCGGGTCCGGAGGCGGCTTCACGGAGAGCTTCAGGGATCCACTTGGCACCTTCAACGAAGTTACTTCGCACTATCAACTGTCAAGGCGGCGATACCCCCTCCCGCATTCCAAGCTTACTAGGCCGCAGTCGTCGGTTCTCCGGATGCTGCAGGCAGGTTCCTTCCAGGATGTCCTAGCTGTGGGGCGGATAATTGCACACTCGCTCATATGCTCTGGCAGTGCCCGGCGTTACTTAGCGCAAAGTTCAGCACAGAAGAGGACTGGGAGAGGGCTCTTAAAAGCAACGAGCTCTCAGTCCAGCTGTCGGCAGTCCAGGAGGCCTGCGAACGGGCGGAGGGCCACGGTCTTCCAGTACCGGCGTGGGCGCGGCCAGCAACTGCGGCGGACCCCCCTTCGGGGGTTGTCTGATCGGGGTTCTCCAGGACCAAATAAAGTTCATTTCATCATCATCATCAGTTGCTCCGTGTGCGGCAAAGGGAATCCATCAATGAGTGCTGCTTTGTTTGGCTCGCGCAAATCGACGCATAGGCGAATAGTTCCATCTTTCGTCTGCACAACCGCTATAGGAGACACCCATCGCGCAGCACTAACCTTTTCTATAATGCCTGCACCGAATAATGTTGTCAGTTCAGCCGCTACTTTATCTCGAAGCGTCAGGGGCAAGGGTCGAACTTTCGGTGCTACTGGTTTTACGTCTGCGCGCAGCTTCACAGAATGTACAAAGTTTTTCGCTAGTCCCAACTTATCAGCGAAAAGAAAACTGACACAATTCAGGAGGAAGCGACTGGGGGCGGACCGTGACTTGTAGGCACTCCATTGTAGAGCCAATGATGTGCAACTGTAGCTGGGGCACCGCGTCTAGTCCCAGTAGTGCCATGCCTTGGGGAACAACGTACAAGCGGAGGCAAGCCGAGTTGTTCCCGCGTACAACTCTGGCTGTGAACCATCCCAAGACTGGAATTTTCGTCTGCGAAAAAATTGGCCGCGTATCTGCGTACTTCGCTGCAAATGTCGTCGAAAGACGATAGTCTTGTGCCGGTCGTACTACACGAGACCTCCTCCTTTACGTTCAACCGCCGCATTTGCCTCATAGCGTCGCATTTTCAGCGCAGCCTATGAAACATTAGGGTCTTGAGAATTACTTATCTACGTATTTTCTATTAAAGGAACACACCACCTAATACTTACGTGTTGATGTTGCACCTCAGATATGCGTAATATTTACTTTTTGATCGACAGTACGTTGCCCCATCTCGTAGTACGTTGCCATCTCGTAGGCGACGCCCCTTGGAACGGCAGGAAAACAGTTCATGGCTAGCTCACTAGCTTCGCCGACTGCGCCAGAATGTGATATCGCCGTATCGCGATGCGCCGAGTGATAAGTCAAACCGATCCATGGACGGGGAACCACTCCCTTTATTTTGATGGCAATTGATTATAAACAGATGATAGCATTGACAGCGCCCCCTATACACTACACAACAACCAGTTTGACCGCACTTGGTAGCATACGACTTGCTCATGTATGCGCTGGCCAGTTAGTTTATCACTGAAATCACGCCATTCGGCGGAGTGACCCCCGGAGTACCCACCACAGCAGCGCCTGTCGTAGTCGGCTCGCGCAGGACTTGTGAACCCGGCATATCGGGACTGGGGGTCCGAACGACTATACTCTTGTATGGCTCGAGTAAGGAGCGAACTCTCTGCACTATGACGCTGCTCCGCGGACACTTGCTCCCATGAACAGCTTACCACTGATACGGTATTGAATGGGGCCCCGCGCCGCCCTTGCTCATGCGAGAAGGGGCCCAGGGTGCGGGAGGAGATAGCCGCGAATGCGCCTGGGCTCGTCAGGTCGCATGAGGGACTGGCTACGGCGGCGCGCCAAGCTAGTGACGGCTCAAGAGCAGATTGCGGCGCTGGCGGTGGCACGTAAGTGCTCTCAGCTAACAGGGCGTCTTGTACACAGCGGGCCTCCCGTGCGAGATGCTCAAGGGTTTCGAATGTGCGCCCATAAAGAAATGGCCTGAATCTGGGATGGCTCTGTCGAATGACCCGAGCACTTGGTCCCTTTCCGAGGCAGTCGGTGCTGCTCGGCGATGCAGTTCCGTCGTCCTCCGGACGTACTCGAGCAAACTTTCATCCGGATGCTGGGTTCTCAGTTCGAGCTCACGCTGGCCTCGCAGCTCGTACCCAGGGGGCAGAAATTCCTCTCGGCAGCGCTGTTCAAATTCTGCCCATGTGGTGAAAGGCGTTTGTAGCCTCCACCACCGTCCTGCGGCATCCCGTGAAGCCGACGGCAGGATTCGAGCCATCACGTGCGCTTCCAAGGCACTGGTAGCTCTGACATACCTGTCTATTTCCTCTAGGAAGTGAGCCACTGATTTCGGGTCGCATAACCCGTGTACGTGGGTAGCTCGACTTGGAAGTCTGAGCCGTTGCTCACCGGCCCGAGTGCCCATGCGGTCCATGACCTTGTTGCACAACTCAGCGACGCGCTATGTGTTCAGCTGCTGTGCCAGGAGCTGGTCAGCCTGCTCGTGCGAAGAATCCTGCTTGCCGCCGGTAGGCAAGATCGTCCGGGACCGGAGATGCATTCCGTCTGCCTGCGCCATGGAGAGAAAAAAAAGACGCGCCACAAAAGAACACACACGAGAATGCGCTACACGGAGACTAAACGAACAAGACAAGAGACCGGACCTACGTCCACCGTGCTATTCCTACGGGCGGGAGCAAAAACCACATCGGGCGCCATCTGTGGGTACCGGGCTTGCTGCGTCCCGTCCGTAGGTAAAGCAAGGACGACGGAGGCTTCGACTCACAACAAACAACAACAATTTATTTAACGCGACTCTGCATACAACGGGGCCGGTCCAGGGACACGAGACAGCGAGGCAGCGACCGTGGTCCCCGGCAGCAGCAATCGGCCAGCGCGGGTGGCAGCATCCGTTCCTCCCCAGGCAGCCAAGGCACCTCTCCCCGTGCCACGCGCGGGATGCCCCTTTTAATCCGCTCAGGTGGGCCACGCGCACCGCCTCTGTGCAGCACGTGGCGCTATCTGGAGATAACCGCTGGGCGTGGTTCCCACATCCTAAAGACCACATGTACGACGTTGCGCATCCACCTGGTGAGGAGTTTAACTAGTATGATAAAAAATGATATGTTGACAGTGCTATTAGAGCATTATTACATGTTCGCACTTGATATATGTTTCTTAAATAATCAACATATTACGTATCAAGCTAATCTTATGACGCACACAAAACTCGCGCTTTCACTTTTGGTTTCGTAGATGACGAGTGGTCTAACATTTTTGCTTGTGTCTTTTGCAAGAAACTGTGTAAACAGGAATTTTATGCGGCAAAATGATGGGCGATAAATTGTACATCTAACATAACCAAAAACCAGAAAATGACGTTTTGAAAAAACTATTCGCTTTTTCCACTTCTCGTACCTAAATCCTTTACATTTATAGTTATTTTTTTGAACGATCGTATATAAAATGCCAATTTTTTTAATGCTTGATTGCATCGGCACATTGAATAAATGGCGCAAATACGCTAGCAATAATAAGTTTACTTGTATAGCCTTCATAAGCGTTTGTTCAGTTCTAGAGACGGTTGGCTCCTTCACTACACGGTGATCGTCCCAGACAGAACATCTGTGGCCTGTGAGATTGGCGACTACACACACACACACACACACACACACACACACACACACACACACATATATATATATATATATATATATATATATATATATATATATATATATAGGGTGTTTCAGCTAAAAAGCACCAAGTATTAAAAAATTAAACATAGGTGCTACGCATCTCCAATTAGTGCAGTATTGTTATGAGCCATATAGATCACGTCAGAATATTTTTTCCAATCCGCCAAGCTCGGTAATTAACAAAGATTGCTTAATGAACTTTTTAAATAGTAACTCTGGAGAAAAGTTTTCACCACAAAAGTTGTAGCGCTTGCTCAGAAACATCGAATTTTTTAATCTATGCTAAGATAACTCCATTGCTTAATTTTTCTCCGGCCTTTCTTTAAAGCGCGCGAATTTAAAAAAAATAGCACGTGACTGCCGCCTAACGCGCGGCGCTTTTAGTGCCCTCAAATGTACGTTGAACGAATTATCAAAGGCTCTCCGCGCACGAAGGTCGATTGAGCAGGCTGCCGGTTACTGCGATGGACGCTAAATGATGATAGAGGCGTACCATCAGAAAAAAAAAAAGATCTACGAAAGAGCGGCCGTCACGTGAGTGCATCTTTTATCTCGGTTCTGCACCACGCTGTCACCCTCGCCCCTCCCAATGTGTTTCTTCATTGGTGCGAGAAAAAAAAAAATGCCTACCCTACGTCCAATGCTACGTACGGTCTCATGTAGCATTCGCTCCGTGGCTGCCGTTTTTTTTTTGTTGAATAATTTTTATTTGTTGTTGTTGAAACAGTATGCTCATTTTGTCACTCAACATCCATCGCAGTCACCGATAACCTGTTACACCGATCTTCGTGCACGAATCAGCCTTTGATAATTCGTTCAACCTACATTTGAGGGCACTGAAAGCGCCGCGCGTTTAGCGGCAGTCACGTGGTATTTTTTAATATTCGCACGCTTTAAAGAAAGGCCGGAAAAAAATTAAGAAGCGGAGTTACCTTAACACAGATTGAAAAATTCAATGTTTCTGAACAAGCGCTACAACTATTGTATTGAAAACTGTTCTCTAGAGTTATTATTTAAAAAGTTCATTAAGCAATCTTTGTTAATTGCCGAGCTTGGCGGATTGAAAAAAATATTCTGACGTGCTCTATATGGCTCAGAACAATATTAGGCTAATTGCAGACGCGTAGCGCCTATGCTTAATTTTTTATTACTTGGTGCTGCTTAGCTGAAACACCCTGTGTGTGTATATATATTATATATATATATATACCGGGTGTCCCGCTAACTTGTGCCAAGGGTAGCCACCTTGCGCACTACAGAATTTTTTTGTTTTGTAATTAATTATGCTAATTCGGAGCATTTAACTCAATTGCTAAATATTGACTTTAGGCAAGAAATAGGATTTGCACAGTTCGAGAGCTTCTTCACAAACCCCCATTCCATTTATGCGCAATAAAGAAAGTCTCACGTGTACCATTGTCCAAGCTGCAAAGAAAGCCCTCGAAATACAAAAAAAGCGCGAATATATATATATATATATATATATATATATATATATATATATATGAGAACTAACAGTTCTCATTGTGTCTAACACAGAAAACCAAGCGCTTAAAAGTCATCTTTCCTATATAGGTCACCGCCCTAAGCCCCCTTTAATGAAGGGGGACCTTCAGCCCTGGCGCAACCAGGCAAGAAGCACACTTTGTTGGGCTAGTCGGTTCATGTTCTTTCAGAAGCCACGGATGTGGCTATTTCGCGCAATGAAATCACAAGGGAAGGGTTAAGGGGAACGCAATTTTTTTTAAGGGGAGCGCGAACTTTCCACTGTTTATTTCAAATTTACTGCAGTAGTACAGTAGAACCCCGCTGTTACGTTCCTGACTGCTGCGTTTTCCCGGCTGTTACGTCGTTTTCCGCCGGTCCCGGCATAGCTCCCATAGGATACAATGTATTGGGAACCCCGCTGTTACGTCGTAACTGTCGGACCGTTCCCGTATGATACGTCGCGAAGTGCGCTCGGAGCCGACCGAGTGACTACCAAAGAGAGCGGCCATCGTGCATTTTCACGCAGTTTGGCCTCGTTTGACCGTAATATTAGCCGCATGAGAGGCGCAAGCAACAGAATCTTTCAATTGATGCAAACAAAAGCATGGCCTTCGAGATTCAAATTGCAAAGATGGCGTCTATGACGTAACTGCTCGCGAAAGCAAGGCCTTCGAGATTGGCATTTACTATTGACAAAAGCATAGCCTCTGAGATTTGTATTGCACAAACATGGCATGAATGACGTAACTGCTTGCGAAAGCAAGGCCTTCGAGATTGGCATTCACTTCTGCCATCGCGTTGGCGTAGACTCATCATCATCGTTATTTGTCGGAGAACGTACAGTGAAACTTCTAGAACACTGTAGAGAACGGGAGGAGTTCGAGCTGGTTGGAGCTCGCGTGGTCGTGCGTGCGGTTCGCGGTCGGACTCGCCGCGCCGGTCGTGATTGCGTGTGCTTAGTTCTTTCATGCCTACAGCTGTTGGTGTTAAAAAAATCACATACGTTGATTACATTTCTGTGGATGAGGCCGTCCTAAGCTCCGCGTTTCTATCCATCGACTAGATCGCGGCTGAGCGCGCCAATTTTCGTGCTACTCGTAAGAATTGAAATAAAATTCTGTACCACTAAATATTTTGCTGTTTTTCCTGTTTTTCGGCTCTTACGTTTCCCGTCTCTTACGTTTATTTCCTACGGTCCCTTCAAAAACGTATCAGCGGGGTTCTACTGTATATATATGCCAAGGCATGCGCGGAAAGCAAGGCAAACATCGAACAGATAACGTTTTGTGCAATGCAATGCAACATAGGTATAGACATGCGCAAAAGGGCAGGCTCACAACGATCGGATACCATCTTAATCACAACCTGCGATGCAAGAACGTGATCTCTGCCTGCGAAAGGAACAATGAAGTGTCACTAATGTATGATAGACGTCGTGCTTTTATGTGAAAAGCGTCCAACAGTTCCCGAGCAGTGGTGTCACTGCTTCTCCCCAGAATCTGAATTTTATGCAGATACGGCTCACACTTGTGGCAATTGCGGTGGGCCGGCAAATGTGCCCCATCTTTTCCTTTTAGTGACAGCTCGTGTTCCCGCGCACACTCATTCACGCACCTTCCCGTCTGGCCGACATATTGTCACGTGGTCGTGACGTCGATGAAGACAGCAGCCGGCGTGTTCAAGATGACACTGTTTATTTGGCCGAAGTTGTGGCCGGGAAATGAAAGGTCGAACTACAGCAATACACGCTGTACACTGATAGCGGCGAACAGGGCGTCGACCGTCGAAAAACTGACAAGCGGTGAAGCGCGTCGGCATTTCTACATGTGCCGTCGAATATTCCAGCGTTATCGCTGGTTTTCGCGCATGCTCTAGAATAAGCTCGAGTGTTCGCGTCTTGCGCGCAATCTTAAAGGGCCCCTCACCAGCGCACATAGCAAATTTTAGTTAGACGCTGGAAGTTGTTGCGTGCCAAATGAGGAGCAGTATACCGCAAGATTTTTTTAAATCGGTTCATTACGAGCTGAGAAAAACAATAATTTGTAGCGGCGCGAAACCATGATGAGAGGCGGCGAGTTTCAAACCCCTTGCCACTCGCCCCGTGTAAGCCAAATCCCTTCCCTGCCCTCTTCACTTGACACATACGCATGAACACGTCATGCGCATGCATGGTCTCGTGTGCATGACGTGCCCGAGCCAGCCCGAGCACGCGAGCGGCGTTGCACGGCCGCTTCCTTTTTAAAGACGATAGTCTTGCTTGGGGAACTTAAGCGCAGAAATTTTGGTCTGTCTTTCTGTCTGTCTTTCTGTTTGTCGGCACGTCACTCGATTCAGCCACCCGGCCAAAGTTGAACCACTTGCCCAAGGGCCAGCCATCTTGAACGGCTTACTAGGTTCATACTTGTGTACATTGTTGATCAAAAAGCAAACATTACGCATATCTGAGTCGCAACATCACTAGGTAAGTATTAGGTGGTGTGTTCCTTTAATTGAAAATACATAGATACGTAATTCTAAAGACCCTAGTTTCTTAAGCTGCGCTGAAAATGCGACTGCGCTGAAACTTGCCTTCCTCCGTGCCCTCTGCACGAGGTCATTGTTGTGTTTCGGTTTCGGTTCAGTATTGCACTGTACAAATGGCATTGGGCGCCGATCTGGCATTCCTGTTTTACCCAGGCGACGTGTAAATAAAAGAATAATTCTTCATGTGGAAACACGGCAAACCCTCTTTCTTTATCAACTGGAAGTACACTCAAAGCATGCTGTGTCAACGTTGTTTCCACACGTTTTAGAGGCAAATTTCGGCAAGGAGGCTTACACAATTTCAATGCGTCTACACCTTCGTTGATGATCCTGGTGGCTTGGTCCTCGGGAGTCCGCCTCGACACTTGACGCACAATCGATAACAGTTCCGGCTTCTTCTTTTGGGGTTGCACTGAAATTTTGGCCCGAGTCTCAATACTTTACGCACAAAATCCGGCAGGCAGACGCTTTCCGCCACATGTAAGTTGCAAGTGGCACTCACACGCACTTTGTCCACCCAGCCACGTAACCGTCGTAGTTGAAGATTCCAGAGAAATTCTGTCAGTTGGCCCGTCATACTTAGGTGCTTCCGAACCTGCATCTCCGCTGTGTATGGCTCGTGCGTGCGGTGCAACTGCGCCCCTAGGAACACTCTGAAAAGCCGCACCTGTCGAAGCCATTCTGAGCGCTGAGTTTTCAGGATCCTCGTTCTATGCCCTTCCGAAGGGGTACACCCTCCGAAGAGCGCTCGAACATCTTCTGGTAGAAGTTTGTGCTTGATGCAAAAGCTGAGCGTTCTTGCCTTGCACACGGCGTTGACGATAAGAGCTACAACACCGGAAGGATCTCGCAGTACGTGTACGAAAGAGCCCGTTGAACAAGTCGATGAGGGTGGCGATTTGGGCTTGTTGGTATGGTTGCATGGTAATTGATGGTAGCGCAGGCCAAAAACACGGACAAAAGAAGGCACATAAGATACAGCACAGCGCTAACTTTCAACAACTATTTTATTACCAGCTGATCCCGCTAGTATACGTATCTCTCACCGTCATACGTCACGTGCGCATAGCTGTGACACCCATAAATTGTAACCTACACGCATACATCACAAAGATGACAACACTGTATCAATCACATTTTTCTTATTGTGCTTATCCAGAAAACAGTTTATCGCGAATACATGTAATCTAGTTCCTTATTTGACAACACCACTGACGGACTGCTCACACAAGCGTCACCAAACGCTGAAATCCTGCTGGCCTCCATTATCAATCGCGTCATCTCGCACCTACTCCTACTCATGATGGCCGTTTCTTTAAACCTATACTCGGGGACAACTTCCTGTGGCAATGAAGGGAAAGCAACAGAGCCACAATACACGTATCCTACCGCTAATGAATGTAGCCCCACAATTACGTCCGTATTTTCTGCGTGAGATATATATAATACTCCTTCATTTTCTACATGTAGCTTTTGTAGCGTTAGCTACACTTGCCTAGCCAAAGCAGGTTTCGCGGGGGTCATCATGAGCAGTGCTGCGCATGCGCGCGCGACTCGCCGCTGCTGCTCCGCGCATTCGGCATGTCTAGCCCGCGTTTCCTCTGAAACGCGGGTTAGACATGCCTGACATGCCGAAATTCTCTCCTGCGCAACGCCGCGATGAGCTCGAGCGCATGCGCGTCTCCTCCCCTTTTCTCTCCTCTCCTACGCTGCCCCCTCTCGCCCGCCTGTCGACCGCGTTCCCCGCTCGCCCTGTGAGAATTAACGGCCAGGCTAGATGGAAGATACGACGCGCGTAGCGTCGCTCTTCGCGTTCCACGACGCGAGCTCGGTAGCATGCCCAACGAACGCCAACGGAACGCGATCGTGCAAGTGCTCCGGCTTCGCATCTACTCATGGTCTCCTTTTCTGTTGCAACCGCAACCAAACCAATGTAGAACCTTGCCAACATCGGCGGTACCCGCTACGGACTTTCTCCGGTGAGGACTTTGATTGCTACGACTATTTGGAGTTTTCCGAAACGTGAAGCCGCCCTGCCGAGCCTCTTTCCAGTCATCGAGCAAGGCCGAGACGGTAGCGTCTCAGTGACGCCGCGCCGACGCCGCCGTAACTTTCGGAGCCTGGCCGCGTTCGTGCGAACGCCAATCGCGCTGCATTGACTTTCGGAGTGCCCTTGATTTCCACTACGTCGACATGACTTCTACAGTTCCTGCCAACGACTCAGCATCCATGGATGCTTCAGACTCCAACGAATATCCAGCGGACCCAGACGATGGTTCCTGGTTCACTGCTACCCGCCGACGCAAGCCAAAGACCACAACGAATTCTGCACCCGCGCCCGAGCCTGCCAAAAATCAGGTGACCCCACGGCCACCCCCCCTACCTGTGGATGACTTAAAGGTTGTATTCCGACCACAAGGAGGCCTTCGCCTCAGTGATTGGGCGCAACACCTGGTGGCACGCGCCATCAGCATAGCGGCCGGACTACCGGGAGAAACAGTCAACAAGCTCCTCTTTCGCATAAATGCGGAACACAACATTGCGATAGCAAGCACGCCAGACGAAACCACTGCTACAAAGCTACAAGCTGTCACTGTGATAAATTTGGGAACGCAGCGATATGAAACGCACGCTTATATAGCCGCACCAGACAATTCTTGCAAGGGAGTCATCATGGGTCCCGAGAAGAATACTTCACCCACCGAACTCCTCGACAACATCTACACACCCGACGCCGAAATCCTGCACGCCCGCATGATGGGGTCCACAACACTGCGCTGATAACCTTTGCAGGCCTTCAGGTTCCACGCTATGTATACTACTATCGTGCGGAATACCGATGCTACATTCACCGACCTCGCAAACAAGTGTGCACAATCTGCCTTGCATTGGGACATCGGGCCGACGTGTGTCCACCCCAAGTGAACGCCGATGTCACGCATGTGGAGTTGAGACACCAGCGCCGCAGCACAGCTGCACGACTCGGTGCTTCCACTGCAAAGGCGACCACCCTGCTACGCACCCCCAATGCCCTGCGCGGGAACGGAAACCTCCGAACAAGCAATACGTAAAGAAAGCACTGGAGGCGAAAGCGTTGACACAACCCCCTACATCACCACCCAAGGGACACCGACCCAGGTCCAGAACGAGGCGTAGCCGATCCAAGAGCAGAGGGAAGTCTCAAGACAGTCAACGACACCCTTGAAGAACACACCAGGAACCACATCCAAGCCCAGGACCCCAACCCCGGGACCGATCCAAAAAAAGAACAGATCCGGAAGTGCTGAAGGATCAGAATCGCCACCCGCCAAGAAGCCAGCGCCCGCTGGACAGGCACCTCCGGCTAAGGTGAGTTGGGCAGCAGGGCCTCCCAGGCTGAACTCTCCCTTACCTCCATCCTCCCCATCACCCTCATTACATACCCACCCAACGTACCCCCTACCTCAAACGTACATAACTGCACAAAGCAGAGCTGCAAGATGCCCTGGCAACACTCAGGGATTCGCTTAAGGCTGAGGTGACCAGCATGATCACTGAAGCAATTAACGATTTCCGTGCAGAACTCAGGGATATGTTAAAGGCCCATACACAAGCGCTTGTTACAGAACTAAAGCAGCACATCCAAGAGAGCTTCGCGTCATTTAGTGCAGGGCCCCAAGACTGATCCCCACTTGCCCCAAACATCAAGGGCCTGACCAAACGACCACACCCGTACATTCGCCCATCCCTACTAACTCAGGACACAGTCCTCAAGGAGCAAGATGGCCCCCCCTCAACATCATAGTCCTCCTGCCTTCACCATGTGGCAGTGGAACTGCAGGGGGTTCAGAAGAAAGCGGAGCTCCCTGCAACAGTACACTGCCACTTTCGCGCACCCTCCGGTATATCGTGGCTCTGCAGGAGACGCACTGCACACCTACCCTTTCGGGCTTCCATTCGTACACAGATCATCAAACACCATCACTTGTCGCAATACTTGTATCCAAACGGTTGACAACAATCGAACACTCACTGTCATCCTCGATTCCACATGTGCTTGTTGAAATCGTTCCTCAGAAGCGCAGCCAGCAAAGTTTATTTGTACTTAACATCTACAGCTCCCCTAAATCTAGGAGAGATGACTTCGGGTACCTCATTGCAGAAACGTGCAGCTAGGGGAACAAGTGGTACTGGTTGGCGATTTTAATGCCCCACACACGTCGTGGGGGTTACCTATCGGCCACACGTAAAGGTACCAAATTAGAACGCCTCATCTGCAATCACAGATTTACCCTACTCACAGATCCACTAGTACCAACTAGAATAGGAACCAGCGTAAGCAGGATACGTTGCCCTGACCTAACCTTTGTCAGGGGAGTTAGCAATTATTCCGGTTAAATCTGCAAGAAACGTAGGTAGTGATCATCGCATCCTTTGTACTATACTGCAGATCTCCAACCCCCGTCATCCAGAGCGGAAGGTTAGGTCTCACTAATTGGGACGAATTTAGGAAGCAGCGCGCTCAAGTCGACAACACCACGCCACCGCTAAGTGAATGGCTACACTGCTTGCAGTCTGACCTTGAAAAAGCAACCAAGCGGATAACGACTACAACTGAAATCCCAGATGTAGACAGGCATCTTTTACATCTGTGGGACGCGCGCCGAAGCCTCATAAAACGCTGGCGTCGTCAGAGACACATCGCAAGCTTAGACTTCGCATTGCTCAACTCACGTTTCAAGCCGAACAATACGCCACAGAGCTCACGAGGAACAATTGGCACAACTTTTGTCACTCACTTAATGGAACGCTAAGTACTGCGCGCACGTGGGCCATACTAAGGGCTCTTATTGACCCGAAAAGTACAAGTTCTACACGAGCAGTACCATCCAAACACTCCTACACAAGCAGGATGGGATGACAAAAGCATCCTACAGAAGCTTAAAGACAGGTACATTGCTACAGGCCCTCAGCCAAAATATGAAAACTACCCATATGCAGAATCAACGCCACTGGATGCGGATATCACCGTGCATGAAGTTCGCGCTGCTCTTCTGAATATCAAGCGCAACACAGCACCAGGGAAAGACAAAATTCATACTCCCTCCTTCGGAACCTCGATGACGAAGACCTACAACAGCTCACAGAATTCTATAACACTCATTGGAAATCCGGAACGTTACCTCAGGAATGGAGACATTGCCGAAATAACACTAATACCTAAACCCGGTAAAGCCCTTGAACTCGAAAACCTGCGACCAATTTCGCTAACGTCTTGTGTTGGAAAATTAATGGAGCACGTTGTCCTCCAAAGACTCCAACCATACCTTGAGGCCCAGGGATTTTTTCCTGACACATTGTTTGGGTACCGGGCCCATCTGTCCACGCAAGACATACTCTCCAAATAAAAGAGGAAGTAATGGACAGCCTCAGTTCTGCGCAAACTAAAGCTCTGCTTGCCCTGGACATCCGTGGTGCATTTGATAATGTGTCGCACGACCTAATACTAGAGAATCTCGCATCGACCCGGTGTGGACGACGAGTTTATGACTATGTGAAGGCCTTTCTCACAGACAGGACGGGCAACCATAGATTAGGCTCGCTTCGCAGCGACGTCATCAAGCTAGCGGGTAAAGGCACGCCACAAGGATCGGTGCTGTCCCCGACACTCTTTAACATCGCCATGGCTAAATTGCCGCCTCTACTGACCTCCATTCCAAGTCTGCGACATGCTTTATACGCGGACGACGTCACTATTTGGGTGACTAAAGGCTCAGACGGACAAATACAAGACGCGCTCCAAGAAGCAGTAAATGTGGTTCAGGATTACGCTCGAGCTGGTGGTCTAACTTGTTCTGCAGAAAAGTCGGAACTACTGCTCATTTCGTCGTCCCCAGCGAAATCCCGACAACAGCCCTCAAATCACAGTCATGTTAGAAGACCATGTAGTTCCCTGCGTAAAGAAACTCCGCGTCCTTGGCCTCTGTATTCAAGCTGATCTCAAGGCGACATACACCATGAAAATATTAGAACAACAAGTTTCTCAAATCACGCATATGATCCGTCGCATCACAAACCGAAGACATGGACTTCAGGAGCAAGACATTTTGCGCATAGTCAACGCCTGCATAGTAAACCGCATCACCTACCACGTCCCTTATCAGTCCCTAACGCTCGCACAAGAGAGAAGACTAGACGTTATTCTCCGCAGAGCCGTCAAGGCAGCGCTTGGACTACCCACGTATGCATCCACCGAGCGTCTCCTAGCCATGGGAGTGCACAACAACGTAAAGGAATTAATCGAAGCACAGCGTAACAGTCAGATACGAAGACTCCACAACACCCAAGTGGGAGAGCGGCTACTCATCAGTATAGGATATCCTCCGAACCAATGCAGATACAATGTAGCAGAAAAACAGCTACCCAGTGACCTCCGAGCACGAATTACAATCGCTCCGCTGCCACGTAACATGCACCCTGAGCGCAACGCTGGGCGTAGGCGGGCAAGGGTGAAAAATCTCACACGCCTCATCGATCAGTCACCCCCAAACACTGTTTTATACTCCGACGCCGCTAGACACCGCTTCCGCGATTTCACAGTCGGAGCAGTGGTGAACAATGACCACGACATAGTAGCCTCAATTAGCGTACCTAGCAAGAAAGTATCTGAGGGCGAAGAGTGCGCCGTCGCTCTGGCGATTGCCCACGCTGCTGTAAACCTTCCTCATGCAGATGTTATTCTAATTATTACGGATTCACAGGACGCCTGTCGAGCCTTCACACGTGGTATCGTCTCACAACACACACACCGCATTTTGAACACTGCATTCCACACACCACACAGGTTCCGACTTGTCTGGACCCCTGGGCACGCCTCTCTCCCCGGTCATGACTGCGCACATGCAGCTACCCGAGCGCTAACTAACCGGGAACCGGAGGAAGAGCTGTCCAACCCAGATGAGCGGGACGCGAACACGGAACTTCTAGGATATCGAGACACTCTGGATTACTATAGGCGAGAACGCCTACGGTACCCTCCACCACACCATACGCTGACCCGAGAAGATGCGACCGCGATGCGGCAACTGCAGGCCAACACTTTCCCCAACCTACACTTCCTCCACATCCTCCATCCAACTTCCTACCCTGACAAATGCCCTGGCTGCGGTGCGGTACCGACGTTATTTCACCTAACGCTGGAATGTCAGCGTCCACCAGCCAGGCGCTCTCCCATCTCCTCTCCTATTCCAACCCTGCAAGACTGGGAGGCCATGCTGCGTGACGGAAGCCCGAGCGGCCAGCGGGCGTTGGTCCGTCGGGCACGAGACGCGGCAGCGGCTGTTGGCGCTCTGGACTGAGGGCCCCACCCGACAGTTCTCAATACTTCTAATAAAAGTTTTCTCTCTCTCTCTCTCCTTTAGCGGGAGATGGTGTATTCGCCTTCGCTGTGCAGTCGCCGTCTGACAGTGCGCTGGTGCCGCTTGATAGCGCCTCTGACTGGCGTTTGCAGGTGGGTAACGCCATGGAGAAGGAGAGCGCAAATGCTGCTCAACGGTGCAGAAGAGCCGAGAAGCTTATGTCATCGGATCCCGAATTAGTTGCCTGGCAATTAGCGCTTCAGCGTAAGAAGAACGAACAGAGGAACGGTAAACGTGCTGCGGAAATCTGGAAAGCTCAGAATAATCGGCTGAACCTTTGCTAACGCTACGTATATCCTGGCATAGCCGAGCTAAGCCACTGCAAATTTTTTTCAGACGGAACGCAGTGCCCACAAGCGAGCTGTTTTTAACGCGATAGCGTTAGAGAGCTCGTGTCGCAGAAATTCCGGTGTCGGCGTCGGCACCGTTGGTTGTGAGCGAAAAATCATCCGTGAGCGAAAAATCGAGAAAGTAGCAAATAAAATAAACGATAAAATCTTCGGTCCCAATGAGGATCGAACCCGGGCCGTTCGCGTGGCAAGCAGGTGTCTTACCACAAAGCCACGATGTTACTTGCAGCTGCTTCGGAAAAAAACACTACATAAATGTCATGTAGTAAAAGGAGTCTCAATGCATTTTGTTCGGCAGGTGTCACGACGAAAACGAGCCCATACGGCGATTTGTAGGCGCAATCGCGAGGCCATCAAACTACGTCGAAAAAGGCCGGGATAGTGCAGCCATCGCCGCTAAATACACACACGAACTTTCAAACAGCTCTGAAAATGGACAACTATGTGCATCTAGCGGAAAACATATCAAGCCAACGCAGCAAATGCTGGATAATGTGCCGCCATCTGTGAGGCATTGTGAGAATTATGTCTCGACTTTTCATGGCATCCGAGAGGGAGGGCGCGCGGCGTATATCTTGGAGGCCATGCGACTCTCGCTTTAGATCGAAAGCCTGTACAATTCGCGCGCGTGCGTGCGTGTGTGTGTGTAACAATACACATTAATAAGTATGCGCACTGGGGGCCGGATTTCGCTATCGCGTTCAACTCTTAAAGGCACGGTGTAAGAAAAATAATTTAGGTGTGGACACTCTCCGCCCGCCGCGAAGGAGAGCGCGTCCAGATAATGTTCGCCTTTAATACATGCGCCGGCCGCACTTTCGTGGGGGGCGCTGCGACATGGGGGCTTAATTGGAGACAGTCTATGGGAGAGGACGGACGTGTTTTTCGTGGGCTCCGGAATGACAGCGTCAGATAAGTTGTTTTTTTTTTTGCATGATTCGAGCTTGTTTTTTTAGTTAAGCCACTAGCTTATTAGAGCTTATTGCAGCTTAATAGAGCTTACAACTTTGTACTGTTGGTACAAAGGGGTGTGACAGTCGCTTCGGGTGTTTTTTTTTGTTTTTTTTTTAATATTTGTTTGTTCGGCCACCACGTGGCTGAAAGGTGCACGGGTGATTTGAAGTGTAACATACTTGCGGAGTTTGTGATATCATTTGGCTTTAAGTGTACCTAATACGCCGCGTGAACGATCTATAGCCATGGTCAAAAGACCGTAAAGTGTTCAGGATGCGGAATGGGGCGGAAAATAGAGGTTTGTGAGGATGAGACGACAGAGAGAGCTGACGCCAAGTGTAAGCAATGCGAGTTAGAGGCGAAGATGGAAATAATGATGGCCGCCCAGAATGAGCTCATGGTGAGAATCTCCGAGCTGGAGAAAGCGGTAGCGACAGAGCGGGAAAAAAACGATGGCTATGGCGGAAAGGCTTAAGTCAGCCGAGGAGGGATTAGCAAAGGTAGCCATGCCAGCAAAGGTAGCCACGGGGAACAAGGAAGCAAGCGGCAGCGGGAACAATGGGGCATCGACCCTCACAGTGGTAGGCGCGAAGGGGGAAACAGGTTTGGAAAAGACAGGTGCAAGGGTCACAGGACCCACCTTCCGCGAAGTAGTCTTGGGAACGGGAGGGGACAAAACAACAGCAGTAGCACGCGCTAGTAACAGGTGCAGTGGCCAGGTGCGGGAAAGTCCAGCAGAAAAGTCGGATCACGTGATAATCGCCGGGGACTCGAATTTAGCTACATGCGCAGAAGCAGTCAAGGAAAGGGTGAGAGGCGACAAACGAGTTTTAATAGGGAAGTTCCCGGGCCATAGGCTGGGATCAGTGATGAGACAAGCTAACGCAAACTCGCAACTAAGTCTAATGGACGTAACCTCGTGATAATCGCGGGAGGTCTAAACGACGTCTTGAGTAACGAATCAGCCGAACTAGCGACCACATTGGCCAAAGGGGTCGATGACATGCGCGCCATTTCCCCTCAGGTGCAGATAGTGGTATGCACAATACCGGAGGTACCGGTGCGTGACGGCAACCTGCAAAGAGCGGTTGTCGACGCAAACAAAGAGATATGGCAGATGAGTAGAGAGAAAGGCATCGAGGTAGTGGAAATAAACAGAGAGGTGCACAGGTGGGGTGGTTTTCGAAGAGACGGAATACACTTCGATAGGAGGCTTGGCCATGAGGTGGGTTGGCGTCTTGCAGGACGCGCAGTAGCTTTTTTGGGGGGCACGCGGGCCCTTCGGTGCCCATGGTAGCTTGTAATGAGGAAAACAACCAGGGGGACTCTTTGACAGGTAGTATAGCGAAAAAACAGAGAAAAGGTAAAAGAAGGGAGAAGGCGCGTGTTGCAATTAGTTACATTAACATGCAGGGTGGCAGAAAAAAGGCAAAATGGTTAGAGATTGAGGGACAGTTAAACAAGGAAAAGATAGGTGTTTATGCGGTTACAGAAACACACCTTAGAGACTTGGAAGAGCCGCCACATATTGAAAATTATGTTTGGGAAGGATGTAACAGGATCACATCTGAAAGGAGAGGTGGGGGGGTTGGAATGCTAATTCATAGCAGAACAAAATGTGAGAGAGTGAAACAAACGTGTTCAGAGCACATATGGGTTTCGGGCACAGTAGGTGGAAAGAAAACGTGGCTAGGTGTAGCTTACTTGTGGACAGGGAATAACTGCAGAGAAAAGAATCTGGAGATAGTGAAATGCATAAGCACCGATATTAAAGAATTTGGTCATGATGCCGAGATAATCCTTCTAGGGGACATGAACGCTCACATTCATGACCTTGACGGATATTCAGACACCAATGGCAAGTTATTGCTAGATCTCTGCGAGCAACATAGTCTTGAGATAGTTAACGTGGGGCCTAAGTGTGAGGGGCAGATCACGTGGGAAGTCAGAAACAGGCAATCGAGCATTGATTACTGTCTCATGACAGAAGGAATATATGACAAACTTAGAGAGATGAGAATAGACGAAGAAGGCATTAACAGCTTGGGTAGTGATCATAAACGCATAATATTACAAATGGGATATAAAACTGAAAATAAGAACATAGAATCAAAGTTTGGCAGCTCGTATCTAAATGACAAACAAATAACAAATATAGCCGCAAGAGTCGAGGAAAAAGTAGACGAACTACCAGGCAAAGACTGGAAGTATAGTGAGCTGCTACATGTAATCACGAAAGAAATGGAAATAGAGAAGAAAACTATTTGTTGGAAAGGAAAGAAAAGCCAAAAAGTTGGTGGAACAAAGAAATCCGGGAAGCGATCGAGATGCGACGTCAGGCATCACGGGAGCACAGACAGGCAAAAAAGGAGAAGCGGCCACAGGACGAAGTCAACCAAATATGGGAAATATATTTAGAGCAAAAATCCATTGTGGAGAAATTAGTCGAGGCAAAAATTAAAGGTGAAAGTGAACGCTGGATGACAGAGATTCGCGAAAAGAAGAAGGCCGCGCCTAGGATATTTTGGAGCCACCTAAAAGCGCTGGGAAGGAAGTCTGTCACAATGCAACAACATATGGTAGATGAAGGAGGAAACAAATTGGAAGGATATGAAGCGCTCGGTTACATCCGAAAGATAACATCTGATTCGTTTAAAAAGGTCGCCCCGGGGATACCCCCAGTGAGTAAAAGTACGCAAAGGAGTGCAACCGACGAAGATGTAGTACTAGAGAATTTCAATTGGAAGAAGGCCGAAGGAAAAATTCCTAAGCGCACTACTCCGGGCTTAGATGGGGTTCCCGTCAGCCTCATTAACGAACTCGGACATAACACTAACGAAGCACTGCTGAAAGCCGTAGAAAAGTGCTTACAGGAGAGGGAAATACCAGACAGTTGGCGAAAAAGTAGAATGAACTTAATCTATAAATGCAAGGGAGAAAGGGATAGCATTCGCTCGTATAGACCGCTAACAATCACATCGGTGCTATACAGGTTGGCGATGCAGGCAGTAAAATTAAAAATAGAAGCGTGGGTAGAACAAAATGATATTTTGGGAGAACTTCCGAATGGATTTCGAATCGACAGGCGGTTAGACGATAATCTGTTTGTTCTTACCCAGTGTATAGAAATATCTAAAATAGAAAACAGGCCCTTATACGTAGCTTATCTAGATATCACCGGGGCGTATGACAACGTTAATCAGGAAATTTTGTGGGATATATTGAAGGAAGTGGGCATAGGTGACGACTGTGTACAGCTTTTGAGGGAAATATACCGAGAAAATACAGTTTGTATAGAATGGGAAGGAATAAGTAGCAAGGACAGCGTGAAATTAGCAAGGGGCTGAGACAGGGATGCCCTTTGTCCCCGCTGTTATTCATGCTGTACATGGCGAGGATGGAAAAAGCGCTAGAAGGTAGCAACATTGGATTTAATTTGTCACACAAACAGGTCGGAGCGATGGTTGAGCAGAAACTTCCAGGTCTATTTTATGCTGATGATATTGTCTTATTTGCGGACAGTCAAGATGATATACAGCGACTGGCAGATATATGCGGAAGGGAGTGTGAGGCTCTAGGACTAGGATTTAGTGCAACAAAATGTGGATTGATGGTATTCAATGATCACGGAGACCATACGGTCTTAATACAGGGACAAAAAATACCGAGGGTAAGCGAGTACAAGTACCTCGGAGTATGGGTAAATGAAGGGGATAGATATATGGAGGTACAAGAGAAAGTATCGGTAGCAAAGGGAAAGAGGAATGCTGCAATTATGAAGCACAGAGCTTTATGGGGATACAATAGGTACGAGGTGCTTCGAGGGCTGTGGAAGGGTGTGATGGTTCCGGGGCTTACATTTGGGAACTCAGTGGTGTGCATGAAGTCAGAAGTACAATCAGGAATGGATGTAAATCAAAGGACGGTGGGCCGCCTCGCGTTCGGCGCTCACGGGAAGACGACAAATGAGGCGGTGAAGGGTGATATGGGATGGACAGGCTTTGAAGTGAGGGAAGCGCAGAGCAAAATGAGATTCGAAGAGAGGCTGAGGAAAATGAAGGAGAGTAGATGGGCAGAGAAGGTTTTCAGGTATTTGTATAGAAAAAGCGTTGACACGCAGTGGAGAAAAAGAACTAGGAGGCTCACCAGTAAATATACGGCTGGCAGTGCGGGCGATATGGCAACAAGGAGCATTAAGCGGAAGGTCAGAGAGGCGGAGAGGACTTATTGGATGACAGCGATGGAAAAGAAGCCGGCTCTGAGTAACTACCGAAAAGGAAAAAAACGAAATAAGGAGGGAAAGGTTTTATGATAATTCAAGGGGAAGCGCTTTACTGTTTGAAGCAAGGTCGGGCTGCCTTAGAACGCGTAGTTATAAAGCGAGATTCAGTAACGAAGAAGAACATTGTACATGCTGCGGGGGAACTAAGGAAACGATGGAACATGTACTGAATGAATGTGGCGATATTCACCCAGGTATACGTGTGGGCACGAGTCTACATGAAGCCTTGGGTTTTAGGGACAACAATGGAAAGCTGAACACGTCCGCGATAGAAATAAGTAAGAGACGGTTAGAGTATTGGTGGCAGAAAAGTAGAGATAAAGTACAAAAATAATGAGGGAAAATAAGGTCATTCTGCCTTAAGAGGCAGAGAGATGGACCGTGAATTTATATTTTTTGGTATAATAACATAGATTTAATCAATGTAGATAAGGCATTAGGACAACATGAAACAAGGAAGCTTTTTTTCTTCTTTCTCTTTTTTTTCGCCTTCGAGCCTGGTGGCAGACATGTCACCGCCCCGTTATAAAGGGGACCCTCATAGCATCCATCCATCCTTAAGAAACCTATTGCGACGAGGCGAACGCGCGTTTTTCTTCATTTTTTTTTTCACCTCATTGCATTTTTTCACGGTGAGTTTTCATACGGCCACGGTTTAAACGGCGCACCCGACGCACATAGCGTCCCTAACAGCGTTGCGTACGTAAAAGCGCGGCGTCTTGCTTAGAGCGCGTGAGCAGTCTTTCTGCTCGCTGACTTCTCACGTGCGCAACGCCGTTACGGACGCTACGCACGCAGCTCGTCTTCTATAGTACATGCGCCGGCCGCGGTTGCGTGGGAGGCGCTGCGACATGGGGGCCGAGAGGAGGAAAGAGGCGAAGATTATGTGGACGCGCCGTCGGGCGGAGTGTCCACACCTAAATTATTTTTCTTACACCGTGCTTAAAGGCGAAGCTTAAGGGTCCCCCAATCTTTTTCTTTTACTTTATACGTTGTCACTTTGCGTTTTTGCGTGCGTGAAAAAGTCGCGCCTTTGACCTGTACCTTAGACGCTAAGCAGCGTTTGCGTCGAAATGCAACGCTAGCCATCACTTTCCACGGCGTTACGAGACGCGCGCCCAACCGGACTACTTCGCGTAGCAGTACATGTGCAGACGCTCCGCCCCCGTAGCTTTCCCTTCATTGCCACAGAAAGGTGTCCCGGAGTATAGGTCTGCACCTACATGTGTGACAATGCAGGGAAAGGAAACCATCAGGAGCAACGCAACTTTTGTTATTATGTTCGCGCAATCTATCATTTATGCATCTACCGGTCTGTCCGATGTAGGACTTTCCACAAGTAAGTGGAATCTGGTACTCTCTCCACCGTCATACGGCGAGAAAAAGTTGACAGCGGATGCAACTGCACTCAGAGAACAACGTGGAAAAAGTTATCGCTGAATGGGCAGCCAGATTCGTCGTCGAATTGGAAAGACGAGCCTCGCGCGTGGATGACCTTCAACATACTGTTAAATTGCTCGATGCGAAGTTGACTGATCTGTAGGAGCAGGCGATCCAATTTAGTAGTCTCTGGGATTCCTGAGGATGTGGCCGAAACTGAAGCTATTCTTAAAAATAAGGTCCTTGAAGAAGTTTTCTCCAGGAAGACTGCTGTTCATTGCAGATCTGTCGGCAGAACTCATGGCCTCGGTAACGCGGGTAGTAGAAGACCAGTTATCGCTTACTTCCAGGATGTCACTGAAAAACAGCTCATCTTAAAAAAATGCTCATAAACTAAAGGGTACTCGAATATCAGTTCAAAACGATTATTCGCGCAATACACTAAGGAAACGCAAACTGCTGTGGGATAGCGCTAAAACTGATAAAGAGCAAGGCAAGAAAGTTAGCCTACGTAACGATAAGCTGCCCATTAACAATGAACTTTTCACATGGGATGAAAGCAATAACTTGAGGGTGAAAATCGACGGTCGTCAAAATAGTTCCAGAAATACTTGACTTTCCTCCGTGGAGGCTTCCCCTGATTCTAAAGAACTTCGAGTTTTAAACATTTACGTCCGCAGTGTCGTTAATAAATCGGAAAGCCTCGAGGCTACTACATTTAAGTTACAATCCTCATGTAGTTGTCATAACGGAAACTTGGTTGCACGATAATATTGTAACGCGGCGCTGAAAGAAGGAGGAAGAAGAGGGACTGGCACGGGGGATTGCTGACCGGCGGTTTGCGACCGTCTCTTGTGTTTTTCTCCAGCTTCTACTTCGCATTGTAAATAAACCCATCACATCCGTAACAGCTTTTGGTGGAGAGGTGCTGGGCAATCCGACGCTCTGGACAACCCACTCGCAGAAGACTTTCGAAGAAGCAGACGTCTAGCCGGTCTACCCCCGGAAATCACCAACATGACCGACGCCGAAGCAGGCACGCCGACGGGCAACGCCGCTGCATCAACCAGTGCCACGGCCTTGGAACAAGCTGGCCGCAGACCAAGACAACCTAACTGCTGGGCGCCTGAACCACGCATATTCTCAGGTTAAAACAGATGAAGACGTGGATGATTGGCTGAAACACTACGAAGAGTGAGCCGCTATCACGAGTGGAGTACGCCGGCGAAACTCGTGAACGTAGCATTTTTTCTCGCTGGCACCGCTCTGCTTTGGTTCGAGAATCACGAACACGTGCTCACCACTTGGGAAATCTTTGTCCAGGAATTGAAGACCTGCTTTGGGGACACGAGCTCGAAGAAAAGAAAGCTGAGCAAACGCTCTCGCGTAGAGCTCAGTTGCCCGGCGAAACGTGCACGACATATATCGAAGAGGTATTGAAGCTTTGCGGGATTGTAAACGCGAACATGCCTGACGAAGACAAAGTTGGACATTTGTTAAAAGGCATCGCCGAAGACGTGTACAATTTCCTGATCACGAAGGACAACCTGAGCACTCCTTCCGAATTTAGGCAGCAGTGTCGCGCATTCGAGGCTCTGAAGACCCGAAGAATTATACCCAAGTTCGGGCGCTTGGACAACGTTCCCAGCGTTGCAAGTATGGACGTCGCCTCCTGCGAAGACATTCCCTTGATCATCCGTCGGGTAGTTCGAGAGGAGCTAGGACGGCTTCAAGCGGCGGATGCCCACTACCAATGCTCGTTCGACGATTGCCCCGAACCACCATCATACTGGATGCGAGAGCGTCGCGTCGAGTGCAGACCGCGCAGTGAAGAGGCATATTTCAACACGAGCCTCCAGTCTCTACCTGCAGATCACAGTCGCCGCCGTCCATCACCATCCCGGCGGGTTGCTGCAGAATACCAGTCAGCACCAACAAGGCGTATTCCTGAAGATTACTACCAGGCGTCACGACGTGCTTCTGCCGAGCACTACCCAACTTCGCGTACCTCTGCTCCCACTAATGTAAGCCGGGAACTACCTGTTTGCTACGCATGCGGCCTCCGAGGGCACATTTCGCGCTTCTGCCGCCGCCAGCCGCGAGCACCGCGCTTTTCGACGTACCCTGCTCGTGCGCACGAAACCTCGACCTCTACACCTGTCATTCACCCTCTACGACAGCAGTGGCCTACCAGATTCCGCAACGAGTCCCCCGCCTCCGAGCGAAGCCTTACGCCGCCTCCGACACGATCACGCCGCTCGCCGTCGCCGCGTCGTCGGTCGCCTTCCCCGCCTCAGCTGGGAAACTAGCTGATGCGACCGATGGAGGTGCGGTCGCGGGACGGTCATATTCGCCAATTCCTCCTGCTGTTGTGATGCTAAAGAACAAAGTGAGTGTGCGTATAGACGGTGTAAATACTATCGCCCTTGTAGACACTGGTGCTGCTATTCGGTAATGAGCCTTCGTTTCAAAGATTGTTTTTTAGGCCATAAAGTAATCTTCGCGTGGGACCGCCAAGAAACTTTTCGTGGAGTTGGAGGTGAAATGTTGCGCCCTGTCGGTATTTGTTCCGTTCTTCTTTCTATTGGAGGACAAAGTTTCAGAGCCGAATTCACTGTGTTAGCTCACGCAACTCATGACGTCATTTTAGGTATAGACCTCCTTCGTGAATGCGGTGCAACGCTTGACTGTGGAACCGGAGAAATTCTTCTACAAAGCACGTTGCCAACCTGCCGCCATTGATGACTTTCCGACTCACCCAGCTGACGTGCTTTCAATTTCTAAAGATGTGTCGATCCCTGGTCGGACAGCAGTGTTTGTTCCCGTATGCTCTTCTCGCGCCCAGTTGGGACCCTGCACCGGACTTGTAGAGCCTGATAGCACCAACGCTATTAAGAAGAATGTCTTGGTTCCGCGGTGGTCATTCGAGCCATCGACAGACATGCTTTTTTGTGGACGGTCAACGCCTCCCCAGAGCCTGTTGCTCTCCCAGCCGGACTTAAGCTGGCAACATTTGAAGAGCAGACCGCAATTGACATCAGAACGGTTGCAGAGTCCTCAGGCATCAGTCGGACAACGCCCAACTACTCGGCCGAATTGCGACGCATGATTAACAAGTCACTGCCTTCTTCCAAGCAGCATGTTCTCGAAGAAGTCCTTGCACGCTATGTGGCAGTCTTTGATTTTGCTCAAGACGAGCGTTGTCTCACGTTGCCGAAATCCCGTATGCACCACCGAATCAACACGGGAGATGCTACGCCGATACGCCAGAAACCCTATCGCGTATCCCCTTCGGAAAGGAAAGTGATCGCCGAACAGGTCAACGACATGCTGCAGAAGGGCGTTATTCAGGAGTCATGCAGCCCCTGGGCAGCTCCTGTTATACTCGTGAAAAAGAAAGACAACTCGTGGAGGTTTTGTGTTGACTACCGCCGCCTTAACGCCGTCACAAAGAAAGATGTGTACCCTCTACCACGCATCGACGATGCTGTTGATTGCCTGCACTCCGCCGCCTACTTTTCATCGGTCGACCTAAGGTCTGGGTACTGGCAGATACCAATGCATCCGTCTGACAGAGAGAAGACTGCTTTCGTTACGCCCGATGGGTTATTTGAATTTAACGTTATGCCGTTCGGCTTATGTAATGCCCCAGCAACCTTCGAGAGATTTATGGATTCCATCCTTCGCGGTCTCAAATGGGAGACTTGTATGTGTTATCTGGATGATGTGATTATATTCGGACGGACATTCCACGAGCACAACCAGCGGCTCAGCGTTGTTCTGGATTGCGTCAAACAAGCTGGGCTCATTTTAAACGCAAAGAAGTGCCATTTTGGTGAGCGCCAAGCCCTGGTTCTCGGATATCTCGTCGACAAGGACGGCATACGACCAGATCCCGACAAGATTACTGCAGTCCGCAACTTTAAGCAGCCGACGACGGTGAAGGATCTTCGTAGCTTCCTGGGCCTGTGTTCTTATTTTCGCAGGTTTATTAAGGACTTCGCCCAGCTTGCTCATCCACTGACAAACTTGCTCCGGAAGGATACCCCATACCAGTGGACCGTTCAATGTGAGACTGCCTTCGAGCAGCTGAAGTTTTGTGCTCACTTCCGGGCCACTTTTACGTCATTTCGACCCGGAGGCACTCACGGAACTGCACACAGATGCTAGTGGTGTCGGCGTTGGCGCTGTGCTCGTTCAGCTTCATGACGGACGTCAACACGTCGTTGCGTACGCAAGTCGTACTTTGACGAAGGCTGAGAGCAATTATACAGTAACGGAACTTGAATGCCTCGCGGTTGTTTTCGCCGTCCAAAATTCAGACCTTATTTGTACGGCCGACATTTCAAGATCGTCACAGATCACCATTCACTGTGTTGGCTTGTCGGACTACGCGACCCAGCTGGTCGATTAGCTCGTTGGGCATTGCGGCTTCAAGAGTACAACTTTTCTGTTGCTTACAAGAGTGGTCGCTGCCACGCAGACGCCGACTGCTTATCTCGTCTTCCATCTCAGAATGTGGACACTGCTGACGACGATTTCGACAACTACCTCGTTGCGATTTCCTCCAACTTCCCTAGTTTGGACGCCTTCGGTCACGAGCAACAGCGCGACCCTTCAGTGAGACAAATTATCGATGCGACCCGCAGCTCTGAACGCGCAACGCCATTTGTAGTTCATGATGGCCTTCTATATCGCAAGAATTACTCCAGCGATGGCGCCCCACTGCTACTCGTCGTCCCCGAATGTCCGCGCCTTGCGGTCTTCCGCGCAATGCATGACGACATTACGTCTGGGCACCTTGGATTTGCCCGGACACTTCACCGTATCCGACAAACGTTTCTACTGGCCTCGACTGTGGAAGACGACCAAGCACTACGTCGCGAGTTGTGATGTCTGCCAGCGCCACAAACAACCTACTACTCATCCGGCAGGCACACTGCAACCTGTTAAACCACCGACTTCACCTTTTGAGAAAGTCGGCATAGACTTACTCGGCCCCTTCCCTAAGTCTGCCACCGGCCGCCGCTGGATTATCGTGTGCGTAGATTACCTAACGCGGTATACTGAACCGATGGCAGTTGCTTCAGCCACCTCATCAGATGTGTCGTGGTTTCTGCTGCACTCCATTATCCTCCGTCACGGAGCCCTCGTGTGGTGATCAGTGATCGTGGCCGGCAGTTCACCGCTGATGTTGTTGAAGAGTTGTTACGGCTCTGTGGGTGTCACTATCGGCATTCCTCACCTTATCATCCCCAGACCAACGGCCTAACAGAGCGCACCAATCGTACCATCATCAATATGCTCTCAATGTATGTCTCAGCGGACCATAAGAACTGGGATGCTGTACTACCTTTCGTTACATACGCCTTTAATACCGCAAAACACGAGGTCACAGGATATACGCCTTTTTTCCTTCTCTATGCTCGTCATCCTCAAACCTTTCTCGGACACCATACTTCCTTTCTCGACAAACGAGAATGCCAGTGTTGCGCAGACTTTGTGTCGCGCCGAAGAGGCGCGTCGACTTGCGCGACTTAGAACTCTCTCCTCCATGCTCGTGCTAAAGACCGTTACGACGCAAGACACCTGCCAGTCACCTTCGCCAAAGGTGATTTTGTCTGGCTATGGACGCCTATTCGAAAGAAGGGACTCTGCCAGAAGCTCCTTCCAAGTACTCTGGTCCCTTGTCATTACCCAGTGCTTGAGTGGACGTCACTTACGTCGTCGCGAAAGTAACAGCTGAGACCGCCGTTCGCGCAACACGCAGGTTGTGCATATTGCACGATTGAAGCCCTACAACAACCGATCACTCTGACTCGCTCGGTGAGCTTCGTCTTGCCCGGAGGGAAATGTAACGCGGCGCTGAAAGAAGGAGGAAGAAGAGGGACTGGCACGGGGGATTGCTGACCGGCGGTTTGCGACCGTCTCTTGTGTTTTTCTCCAGCTTCTACTTCGCATTGTAAATAAACCCATCACATCCGTAACAATATTGAAGGGGCAGTTGTTTCCTCCGTCGTATAGGGCGTATCGCCGTGACAGAAGTACTAGGGGGGCGGGGTGGCTGTTTTGTTAAAAAGACTATAACCGCTACTCCACTACCACAGGCTGATAACATAGAAACCGTTTCAATAAAGTTTTCTTGCTGGAATAAATCATTCTTACTTTTTGCCGTTTATCGAGCACCTGACTCTTCCCCTCGAATTCTTTCGCGATCTTTTTACACACATGGCGTCTTTCGCAAACGATAAGGTGGTTCTTATAGGTGATCTTAATCAGCCAGATGTTGATTGGGAAAACGGATTTTTTTGCACCGCGAATAATTACCATTTACAATATTTGCATGATATCACCCTATCTCGCAATCTGGATCAGATAGTTAAACAGCCAACGCGCACCTGTGGTATGTCAGCATCCATACTAGACCTTGTGTTTATTAGTCGTTCACTAGAAAACTTTCTGTATCGGTTGATCCCGGAATTTCTGATCACAGCAAATGCAAAACGATCACTGTTAAAGATTTCTCTCGTGGCAGAGATGAAAGTGTCTTGGATTATCTGGAACTATGCCTTGGTGATTTTCGTAGCAACAATACTACTGTACTATGGGATAAGTTGAAACAAATTATTGCTTACTGTCTTAGCAACTTTATTTCCAACAAAACTAAAAAGGCATCGAAGACTACTCCTTGGATGACGAGAGAAATGTTACACCTCAAAAGAAAGGTAAAGCGCCTAGGCGACGGCGTGCCTCACGTGTGATTATTCACCAAATGCCAGATAAGCCTTGAAGTACGGCTAGCTAAGCGCTGGTATTTCCAGCACACGTTGCCAAACTTCATTCTCACGGCACCCCAAACATTTCGGTATTTTTTAAGCACGAAAACAAACTCAATTGACCAAATCGTCTAAGCAGTGCATCGCAGACTGCTTTATAGATTATCTTCAAAGTGTATTTGCTAGTTCTAATACCATCGCTTGCCATGTGACTCGAACACTGGTATTGTATCACAGCCAGCTGTGGTATCAACGGTACTGCACCTTAAAATTAAATAATCTCCAGGACCAGACAATATACCGAGTGCCTTTTTGCGCAGATATGCTGAAGCATTAGCCCCCTTTTTGGCAATCATTTGTCGTTCCTCGTTGTCAGCTATTCTTCCTGCAGACTGGCTCACTGCGCGTGTCGTTCCCATTCCGAAAAAGGGCGTCGCAGCACAAGTAACCAATTATCGACCCATTTCATTAACGTCCACATGCTGCAAATTAGTTGAACATATTATTGCTAATGAAATAACAAAGTTTCTAAATGATACCAATGTACTTTCTGCTCACCAGCATGGTTTTCGCAAAGGGTCATCGACTGTAACACAATTAAAGACAATTATTCACTTCTTTGCGAGTACACTTGAGAAGTCAAACCAAATCGACGTGATATTTGTGGACTTTAAGAAAGCGTTTGAACTTGTTCCTCACAGTAAACTCAATGAAAAACTGTAGTCAACCTTCCCGCATACATAGTTAACTGGGTAGCAGCTTATCTGTGCAATCGCAAACAGTTTGTATCATTTGGTAATTACTTTTCTAATGAACTCTCAGTAACGTCTGGAGTACCCCAGGGTAGTGTTTTGGGACCTTTACTATTTCTAATATATAAATCGTTAACAAAATTTGTTCCCCTATTCAAATTATGCTATTCGCAAACGATTGTATATTGTTTAACGAAGTTTGCTCCCTTAATGATGAATTAATGTTTAATTCCAACCTCCGAAACATCTTGTCGTGGTGCGGGCGATGGGGTATGGAATTGAACAAGGAAAAAACAGTCTACATGTCTATAACAAAAAAAATTAATAAGCTGTCGTTTGCTTAAACCCAGGATCTACACCGCTCACCAAAATAAACCAATAGAAATATCTTGGAATCACGATAACCAGTGACCTAAGTTGGAATAACCACATTTCCAACGTATGTACCTCCTCCTTGAAAAAACTTTGTAGGCTCAGGCACAAACTAAAGCACACACCTCATGATACTAGAATGCTAGCCTACACTTCACTCATCCTACCGGAACTAGAATATGCATGCATCGTATGGGATCCCTACACAAAAACTATCATTAATGCTCTAGAGATTCTAGAGATGATTCAACGCAGAGCAGTTAGGTTCGAAGGTGCGTATTTGGGCCGATTGGTACATGTTCAACGATACGAGAAGCAGCGCGAAACACGGGACAGTCAATGAGAGGGACCAAGCGCTGTCCGTGTTTCGCGCTGTTTCTCGTATCGCTGAGCAGTTAGGTTCATTTTTTACTGCGATAGCAATTATATGGACAGTCTCGGCTGGTTTTTGCCGCCCCCATCACCGCCGTCATGCACCGTATATATATATATATATATATATATATAGCAGTCCCAAAGAAAAACAATTCAGAAAAATGCGTATTTAAAAGTCGTCGGCCAGCTCGCTCGCTTCTAATATTTACGCAGGGAGAACAATGCGGACAACTGTTCTTGGCAATGAAGGGAAAGCTACGGGGCGGAGCGTCTGCACATGTACTGCTACGCGAAGTAGTCCGGTTTGGCGCGCGTCTCGTAACGCCGTGGAAAGTGATGGCTAGCGTTGCATTTCGACGCAAACGCTGCTTAGCGTCTAAAGTACGGGTAAAAAGGCGCGACTTTTTCAAGCACGCAAAAACGCAAAGTGACAACGTATAAAGTAAAAGAAATACATATATCTCGCTTGTGAGCGCTGCGTTCCGTCTCAAAAAGATACATGTAGAAAATGAAGGAGTATTGTATATATCTCACGCAGAAAATACGGACGCAATTGTGGGACTACATTGATTAGCGATAGAATACGTGCATTGTGGCTCTGTAGCATTCGCTTCATCGCCAACAAAATTTGTCCGCGGGTATAGTTGCTGCCGGGGGGGCAGATGTTTATGCAGCGTAGCAGCGCGTCCATCACGGGTCGCTTTTCTTGCTATCGCATTCATTGCTTCGCCCTTGCGGCGAAACTGTGGCTCTTTCTACATATAGAATAACTGACTCTCCCACAAGCCTAATGAAAGAGCATAACATCCAGATACTTCAGCTTAGAAGGAAAATACACAGGCTAAAATTTCTTTTCCAACTTAAAAACAACTCTTTCTCTCTCAACCCACGGGCTTATGTGACACCGCTTGCAGCACGTCGAACACGGCATCGTCACGAATTCTCTTTAACACCATATAAGACCAGAACTAACCTTTGCAAACTTTCTTTCTTTCCGCGCACTATTACCGACTGGAATAACCTGCATTTATCGCAACTAATAAGCGCAAATTCCATTGAACGTATATCTACTTGATGTTTCGCCATTGGCGTGTTGACCAATCCTTCATTTCTTCAAAATTGGCTAGCGCGAAACTGACAAGGACTACAGAGGAATACAGAAGTACAGGACAGGCGCTACTCGCAACTAAGCTTTATTCAGCAAGGTCTCCCTACATATATACGCAGCCGAGTGGCGCGCGCAGGCGCAATGCACATCACAGTGAACCACGCTAATCCGGATTGTGAGAGCGAAACATATTCATATCATAACCAAGTTTCTAAGAACAGTTTTTCTTACTGCGCAGCACAACAGAAGTGTCACTGATACAAACACCGCCTTTCTTTTTAATGTGATAAGCCTCCATTAGTTCTCTCGCCAGCGCACTCCCACGTCTGCCCAGAATTCGTATGCTAGACAGCACTGGCTCACAGGCACAGGTCCTGCAATGCATAGGCAGATGAAAAGTCAAATTATTTTTAACAGATCGCTCGTGTTCCCGTGCTCGATCATTGACGCAACGACCAGTTTGTCCGATATAAACCTTGCCACAAGTCAGTGGGATTTCGTACACGACGCCTACGGCGCATGTGACGTAGGGCCGAACGTGCTTTTTTCCGCACGTCGGTTTTTTTAAGTGGTCCAGAAATGCGAGGGCATAGCCCAGCCAGTTTAGGCGGCGCTGAAAAAACTATAGGTACATTGTACCTATTTGCCACGTTTTTTAAATTGTGTGCCACTTTGTGCACATACGGCACCACTTCCGGCCTTTTTTCTGCACGGGCAGAGCAAGGCCTCTTCTTCCCCTTCAGTTTCTGAAGGTGGGTTTCGGACACAGTAGTCAAGTTCGAGCATGGGAACCCAGCCTCCTGTAGGCGCTCAATCTGGCTATTATAACTATTCTGAGCCAAGTGAACGCAGGACTTTGCCAGCACCGATTCAAGGCATTGTGAGGCAATAGCTCGTTTCACAACCTTACTATGAGCAGAATCAAAGGGTAAAAGCTCTTTTTGAGCTCGCGGAGAGTACTTCCAGCAAATATGCTGCCCCCTTATAAAGCATATTAAGATCTAAAAATTGCAAGGTGTCATTGTTAGGAAGCTCATGGGTGAAGGTTAAGCCCTTTCCATGTCGTCTAAAGAGGTTTAAAATATCCTCAACAGCACTTGTATTCGTCTGGAAGGGATTATTGCTTAAAATCACGAGAAAGTCGTTTACATATAAAAAAAACTCGTAGAACTTTCTCGCTGTCCAATAGGTTATTCAAGACACGGTCAATAGCAGCTAAAAAAATATTGAAGAGCGCTGGGGCGCAACACACAAATCAATACAAATTCCCTTTCGCTGGGTGAATGTCTTGCTGTCAGAAGCAACTTAAGTTGAGGATAGGTAGTACTCTAGTAAGGTCATAAAATTATCGACCGAGATACCGGTAGAATTCTGGAAAGCGACATCTCCGTTCCTTTCTATACAAGAGCGCACTGCAGGTAAAATGGCATCGTGGGAAACGGAGTAGAACAAGTCCTCTACATCTATCGACAAGGCAGACTTGCAGGAATCAAGAGATGCCAGAAACGTCGTCACTTCGTTTGAATTTCTAACAATAAAGGGATCTTCAGTAAGCTAGAGTGTTTTAACAAATACTCACTTAGCTGCTGCAGCCGAGTACTCTGCTCAGTAACTATACTTCTAAAAGGCATGTCGACCTTATGGGTTTTAACACTGAAGAATACGGATAAAGACAAAAGCTTACTGTCCATAATAGCCTTACACAACCCTGAAAGTTGCATATCTTTACACAAAGAAACAGCTTTTGTTTTTGCCTTGCTCAGGTTTACATTTGCAGGAGCGAAGTTCTTGGTCAAAGCTTCAGTGGCTTTTTTGACGAAACGTCGCTGAAGGAAACACCACAAAACCACTGTCCTTATCTGCTTGTAGAAGACGAAGTTCATTGTCCTTGCAGAATTTCACCACATCGCTCGTTTTTCCGTTGGATCTCAGATGGGAACGCTTGACAGTCTTCAGTAGGCTGTCCACGCCGTCCAAAAGGCACTCGGCTGTGTATATATGTAGGGAGACCTCGCTGAAAAAAGCTTCGTTGCGAGTAGCGCCTGTCTTGTACTTCTGTGTTCCTTTGTAGTCCTTGTCAATTTCGCGCTAGCCAATTTTGAAGATTATGAACCAACTAGCCCAGCAACGTATACTATTAATCTTCATTTCTTATATTTAGTGTTCCCATTTTTTTGTATTTCAAGTGTCTTGCGGGGGTATAAGCAAACGTTTATGTGCATGCAATGTGTTCTTACTACTGCTATTGCCTACTGACGTCTCTGATTGCTATTGAATATATATATATATATATATATATATATATATATATATATATATATATATATATATATATATATATATATATATATATATCATGTATTATGTATTTGCCCTCCGGCTTCTACCCACACAGGATCTGCAGTATTGTATAAATGAATAAAATAAAAAAATATGGCCATGCGGCATCCGGCTGAGCTTGTATAACAAAGAACAAACAAAGGAATCCTTAATGAAAACTTTGCCGTTAGGAGCAAAATGCGATGCCTGCAGAAAGGGGGCGACACTGTCCCACGCCTTTTCACGGCGTGCAACTGGCTGGAATGTTTTTTTGTCGTCACGCGTCGGAGAAGTGTGTCGCTTACAATTACTTCCAAATGCGCAGGCGGCCAAGAAGGCGAAGAATCCGCCGCCGCTCGTTCTGGAAGACGGGTGAGTTTCTTCTCGGGGCCTTTCGGAGTAATTGCTTCGAGGAAGTCGCATTGTTCGCCCGGTCAAGTCAGAAACGGCGAGTGCAATAATTCCGTGAATGAGGAAGCCGGCCCTGAAGCGCTGTGATGTCACGGCGCGACGCAACCATTTCGAGCGAGGAAAGTGCACGTCACGCATAAGGCAACACTTTGCGATGAACGCTACTCCCGCAGACCTATGGAAGCAAGATGAAAGCCTCCTATTCAAGATGTAGTGCCCACCACGCAAGGTGTCAGCCCTAGTAGGCTGAATAAAGTGACGCACATCTAGACCATTACCAGTGAGACAAAATAGCTGGCGCCGCGTAAAGAGCAAGTGCTCATTTCGCGCAGGCAGCATTGAGGCGGCTTTTTGACGTCGCTGTTCAGGGTCGTGTGCGAGAAATTGTAAGCATCACCTTTGGTGTTTGGTTATGTGCGAGCGACTCAACGGATCGGCAGATTAACCCATGTAGGAATTGAGTGCATCAGCGAGAACGCAACGTCCGACAGCTGACGTCTACGAGTTCAGGATAATATATATATATCCCATACCACTTGGAGGCTATTCACACGCAGCGGGCGGAGATGCAAGCTGGAAAGCCGACCCATAAGGGAACACTTCCCTCACATGCCTCATCCTGCCTTCCGCGACAAGACGCGAACCGGCAAACACTTAGGCCATACGCAGTTTGCTTTCTTCTCTTTTTTTTCCTCGCCTCGTGACTTCGACGGTGTTCCTCTTTCCTTTTTCTCCTTTCTTTTTTCTTTTTTTCCGTAATCTGTCTCCCCCACTCTCTGAAATGTCTTTGAAGGCGAGAGTGACGCGGCAAGAAGCAAATTCGAACTTCGACGTCAGTTTTAACTCATCTCCTGAGGAAGGGAGGTCCCCTCCCGAAACTGTGGGGAAATAAATATATCACTGTTGACAACGCCTCCGTTGTGTTATACCATACCCACTATATATATATATATATATATATATATATATATATATATATATATATATATATATATATATATATATATATATATATATGAAAAAAATATACGCTTGTAAAAAAAGTCACACTTTCGCCGCAAGGGCGAAGCAATGAATGCGATAGCAAGAAAAGCGGCCCGCGATAGACGCGCTGCAACTATACCGTGCGTCCATCACTACCCGGCAGCTACTAGACAGTTTTAATTTCACGTGCGTAGGGACTTCTCATACGCAAACGTGAAAAGTACACGTACGGTACGTGCACGACATCTGAAACGCTTTTAGCTACACGTACGCGACGCGCGGTGAGAGCTACCACGTAGCTCCATCTGCTGAGAATCATGAACACTGCGGTAGCTTGTTCGAGCGTCCGCGCGAGCAGACAGCGCAAGGGCAAGGTTCTCCCTGCGCAATTATAAGAAGAAGCGAGAGAGCTGGCCGACGCCTTTAAGTGCGCCCGTCGCGCTCCTAACGCCATCTCGCTGGTAATGAAGAAACGCTTATAAGCGCCTCCGTCTCGGAGGACTGCAAACGGTAAAGGGTGTGTATATAACGCTCGCCGTTAACTACCAGAGGGATGTACGCTTTATGGAGTAGTACTTAGCGCACTGCGCTTTGAATTCAAGGTTGCTGGTTCGATTCCGCGCTTCGGAAGCATTTTTCTGATTTATTTTTCTTTGGGATATTGATGTATATATACATACTTATACATATACGCAGCATGACGGCGGCGACGGCGACGGCGATGGCAAAAATCAGCCGAGACTGTCCATATAATTGCTATCGCAATAAAAACTATTTCTCAACATGTCGATCGGAGCCCGATCTTTATCAAGAAGACAAAATTTACGAGGTTTCCATGCTCTTTTACAGCATCGTTATCCGAGCACGGAGAGAAATACAAAAAAGAAAAAGACCACGTGCACACTCGCACATATATAAAAAAACTTGAATTCTCCAAAAAACAAAAAAGAAGAGAGAAAAAATAGACATAGATAATCCCGGTGGTACAATCAGTAAGTGCATTCCTTTCGTTCATTCTCAAGCCCCACCTCTCCGGCTTACACACCGACGGACTCTTCCTAGTTCCTACCTGCCTGATACCCAGGGCCAGTACCCAGGAATTTTTTTCGGGGGGTGTTTGTGCGTAGAGCGGCTAACTTTGGCAACTGGTGGTCGCTGTGAAGGCGTGAAAGTATTTAAGTGTCACCCGAAAAGTTACAGCGTGAAAAAATTTCGGGGGGTGTCAGAACCCCCTCAACCCCCCGTCCCCTTAGTTACGGCCCTGCTGATACCAACCACTTTATACGGGCAATCAAAGATGCAAAAATCTCCGATAACGCCTTCCTCTTGGTGTAACTTCCCTGTACACCAATATTCCTCATAGCGATGGCTTCAAAACATTAGTGGAGCTCTATTGGCCGCGAGATCGAGCGGAGTCGCCACCTGGCGGCTTCTGACTGAACCGCGCCTTGTGTGTATTGCTCCATGCGTCGTCTGATAGCACAGTCGATAGACAGCTATAGTTTAGCGGGCTTAGCGTAGCAGCGGGCAGAAGCGAACAGCGGGATCGAAATGCGCATCCACAGTACGCTAAACGACCCGTAGCGTTTACCGCACGCACGCTATTTTTCAGATTTAGCGGTACCGTGTTTGCGTGTTGAAAGGGTTTGCAGCGCAAGCACGGTAGTGCTGAAGGAAAGGTATAAAAGCGAGGAACGGAAAGCAAAGAAGGACGACACGAGCGCTGACTACCAACTGGTTTTATTGCTCACGACACACACGTACATATATACACAGAGGTAAAAACTTTTATCAAGCAGACGTCAGTAACGTGACACAATTCGGTGGCATGTCCGATAAAACTAAGGTAGATTGATAACTATTAAAAGATTAACCCTTATCCAAAAGCGCGAATTCTTTTTCATGCAAGGCCACCGAAGGCTGGCTCACGCATTCACCTTCATATTTTCTAATGTGATACGCCTCAGCGATTTCTCGTGTTAGTTTCTCTTTATGGCGTTCCAACACACTCCCAGCTTGAAATTGCGGCTGACAGCCGCAACTTTTGCAGTGCAACACAAGGTTGGAACTTATCCCCTTGCACAGGTCATTCTTATGTTCCCCTAACCTCTTATTTATACAACCGCCAGTCTGTCCTATGTAACTGCGCCCGCACGTTAAAGGAAGCCTATACACCACGCCCACGGAGCATTCTACAAATTTATTTGCATGTTTTACCTGCGCATGCCCGTCTCCTCATACTTGACATTTCACTAAGGCGTTCATCCGTCAACCTACAAATCTGACCGACTTTGCACGGAGCGTGATAAAACCACATCCACACCGTATCTCGACCCAACTTTTTTCAGCCCGTGAGATATTTTGTGGAAATATGGGATAACAGCCACTCTTTCTTTTCTTCTGTCTTTCTGTTTTGACTTGCTTTGTTTTACTTTCTGCAAGCAATTTTTCACACACAGATGTGATGACGAATTTTTGGGAAACCCGCTGAGAGGAGCCTGTTTACTTGTGTTTTTACACTGTCCGTCACCAAGTGTAGGCACGATTTAGATAAGCTCGCGCTTATGGCCGAAGAAGCAATCGCTCTTTTATTAACCAGTTTACTATGGCTGGAGGCATAGTTTAATATAGGCTTAACACTTCGCGGTTGGTATTCCCAGCAAACGTGATTTGGAAATATTCTGATATTAATATATAGGAAACGCAACGATCCCTGTTGAGGAACTTCGCAGGTGAAGTCTAGCCCACCCCCGTGTTCTTTGAAAGCACCTAAAACAAGCTCGGCCAGGTCTTTTTCATTTTTTACGGAAGGCTGCAGGAAAATTAAATAGTCGTCCACATATCTGAAGGCGACTTGCACCATGCCTTCGAGTTTTTCTTTCAGAGTCACGTCTACCCTGGCAAGAAATATTTCACTTAAGACCGGGGCGACTCTTGAACCTATGCACACACCCGTGCGTTGTTTATAAAGAGACCCACCCCACGACACAACGGTGGAATCCAAGTAGAAAAGCAACAGTTCCATGAAACAACTAACACTGATGCCACAATCATTGATGAACACATCTTCGCGGTTATTCTTGGTTATACAATCTCTAACATAAAAAGCCACCATAAAAGCCACCATAAAGCCACCATAAAAAGCCACAAGCCAGAACAACCACTGCGTGCGATTGTTTCTGAAAGGGAAACCTGGCAGAAGCTTTTGGGAGGTTATCTACAGAAACATCTCGCTAGTCTAGTAATTGAAGACCCCTACCGCGCGCGTAATTCGCAGGAGGTCGTCACGTATCTAAAGGATCATAATCCTATTGGTTGTCCGACGATAAGCATCGACGTTGTTGACCTGTATTAACTCCATTCCTCAGAGCACCTTGTTACAATATGTTAGAGATTGTATAACCAAGAATAACCGCGAAGATGTGGTTCATCAATGATTGTGGCATCAGTGTTAGTTGTTTCATGGAACTGTTGCTTTTCTACTTGGATTCCACCGTTGTGTCGTGGGGTGGGTCTCTTTATAAACAACGCACGGGTGTGTGCATAGGTTTCAAGAGTCGCCCCGGTCTTAAGTGAAATATTTCTTGCCAGGGTAGACGTGACTCTGAAAGAAAAACTCGAAGGCATGGTGCAAGTCGCCTTCAGATATGTGGACGACTATTTAATTTTCCTGCAGCCTTCCGTAAAAAATGAAAAAGACCCTGGCCGAGCTTGTTTTAGGTGCTTTCAAAGAACACGGGGGTGGGCTAGACTTCACCTGCGAAGTTCCTCAACAGGGATCGTTGCGTTTCCTAGATATTAATATCAGAATATTTCCAAATCACGTTTGCTGGGAATACCAACCGCGAAGTGTTAAGCCTATATTAAACTATGCCTCCAGCCATAGTAAACTGGTAAAAAGAGCGATTGCTTCTTCGGCCATAAGCGCGAGCTTATCTAAATCGTGCCTACACTTGGTGACGGACAGTGTAAAAACACAAGTAAACAGGCTCCTCTCAGCGGTTTCCCAAAATTCGTCATCACATCTGTGTGTGAAAAATTGCTGCAGAAAGTAAACAAAAGCAAGTCAAAACAGAAAGACAGAAAGAAAAGAAAAGAGTGGCTGTTATCCCATATTTCCACAAAATATCTCACGGGCTGAAAAAGTTGGGTCGAGATACGGTGTGGATGTGGTTTTATCAGCTCCGTGCAAAGTCGGTCAGATTTGTAGGTTGACGGATGAACGCCTTAGTGAATGTCAAGTATGAGGAGACGGGCATGCGCAGTAAAACATGCAAATAAATTTGTAGAATGCTCCGTGGGCGTGGTGTATAGGCTTCCTTTAACGTGCGGGCGCAGTTACATAGGACAGACTGGGCGGTGTATAAATAAGAGGTTAGGGGAACATAAGAATGACCTGTGCAAGGGGATAGTTCCAACCTTGTGTTGCACTGCAAAAGTTGCGGCTGTCAGCCGCAATTTCAAGCTGGGAGTGTGTTGGAACGCCATAAAGAGAAACTAACACGAGAAATCGCTGAGGCGTATCACATTAGAAAATATGAAGGTGAATGCGTGAGCCAGCCTTCGGTGGCCTTGCATGAAAAAGAATTCGCGCTTTTGGATAAGGGTTAATCTTTTAATAGTTATCAATCTACCTTAGTTTTATCGGACATGCCACCGAATTGTGTCACGTTACTGACGTCTGCTTGATAAAAGTTTTTACCTCTGTGTATATATGTACGTGTGTGTCGTGAGCAATAAAACCAGTTGGTAGTCAGCGCTCGTGTCGTCCTTCTTTGCTTTCCGTTCCTCGCTTTTATACCTTTCCTTCAGCACTACCGTGCTTGCGCTGCAAACCCTTTCAATATGCATATTAACCAACTAGCCCAAATAGCCGTTCTTCTTCGTGTTTGCGTGGTTAAAGGCAAACTCCGGTGATTTTTTGGCCATGTCAAAGCAATGGTCCTTTTATGTTCCTGAGACGCTCCTGTTACGGGCCCGATAGCAGAAATACTCGGTAAATTGGAGAATAATTTTAATAAGCAAAAAAGCGCAACACCGAAACCGAAACCCAACCGAGTGTACTGTCTACGTATGACGTAGACGTTGTTACGAACGAACCGGAAGTCGGGCGAGGCATGCCGGTCACGCCGGCGCGGAGTATGAAAACTGGGACAGCCGGGACGACCAGCGAAGCGCCGGCCGAACCAACGCTGTCTGTCGCCTTGTGCACAGCAGACGCTCGCTGTAGCGGCCGAAGCGCCCAATTTAGCGTTGCCCTCAGCTGCGTCACTTCCGCCGCCTTCCCAACACTGACGTCACAGACGCAATGTTGCCAATAATTGTGGGAAGCCAGGAGGGCGTTTGCAGACAATCTTTAAAATTCATTTGCAAACAATCTGTGCAAGTCTCAAGCCTGTAATTTGTCATAAATGACGGACACGTGCAAAGGAACATACCCAGCGAATTTCATTGAGATCCATCGACCTCGAAAAATCGCCGGAGTTGGCCTTTAAGGTAGCGTACGTAAAACGTGGCGGCGTTTTTGGATGCCCGCTTCGAACTCAATTTATTTATGTATTTATTTATTTACTTATGTACATTACCTTCAGGGCGCATAAATGCGTTACAAAGGAGGGTGGGTATTATAACAAAAAATACAGTTAAAATATAACACAGAAATATAACAAATTAATGTTCAGACAATAATAAATTATTAGAGGCTCAAGATATTGTCACGTGGCTGTGATGGTGAAGAAGGCTGCAGCAAGACTGGTAAAATACAGGACGCTTTATTTGGGCTAACTAGTGCCCGGTAAATGAAACGTCGACGTACGTACAAGGGATTCACGCTTTGCACTGATAGCGGCGAGAACAGTAGTCTGCTCTCGAGTAATCGTTTCAGCGGTAAGGCGCGTCGGCAATTATATATGCGGCATCGAAGATTCCGGGATTGTCGTTGGTAACCGCATTAGTTCCAGAATAACCTCTACTGTTCGCGTTGCTCGCTCGAGCTTATCAGGATAATCCAAAACCATCGTGAATGTTCGACTTTGGCACAAGCCCGTGGGCAATGAGAGACGGAAGAACGATTAGACACAGAGACCCGCAGTCCGCTTTTACTTAACGGGCACGCTGCGAATCTTTATTGTTCAACTACGCGCAAGAGAAATCTCCCACCGGCACTCCATTGCAGGTCAAGATGGCCGGTAAACGGTTGTGCAGCGCGAGCAGTCGGTTTCTTCAATCAAGAATTACGACGCTGTACCCAAGTGTTAGTAGCGTGTTAATCTGCGCCTTCGCTCGCGAGAGACAACGCAAGCAGCAGACGCTGCCTGCGTCGGCGTTGTCTCTCGCGAGCAAAGGCGCGTTCTCGTTTTTTGCGAGCTGGTAGTTGAGCGTTCATCGTAGAAAGAGCATTGCCATAGTCAACGCGCGCCGTTCGCTCTCCCTCTCTCGCCACACGGCGAGCGCTGAGGCGGTGGCGCCCTCTCTTGGCGCTCAAGCAAATGGACCGTCACGACAGCAGGCGACGATGCCCGCCGAGATCCTAACGTGCATCGCCCCTAAAAAAAGTACTCGGCCGTCCCTTGCGATCGGCACTCTGTGCCAGCCTTATTGAGATTACCCGCGCCGATGAGAAAACTTTAAGCTCCACAGAGCTTTGTACACTTACTTTTGTGAGCGAAGCTGGCAGATAGCCACAGAAAGCTATTAAAAAAAACGTTTTAACGCAAGAAACATAGCTACAGTAACCGGCCTTTACGGCACAGCGAAAGATTGCGATGCACTAGAAGGGCCAGAGTAGGGGCGAGTTCGTTGTGCATAGTTGATACTTGTGACGCGCTGTGAACACGAAAAAAGGCGCGCAAAAAATCAAAGGACACTTTGTAAATTCCAAGGTTTGTTCGGCGAAAGCCTGTGGCCATCGACTCCGCTGACGGACGCCGCCGCTGGACGCCGCCGCCGCGTTGCGCAGTAGTTGCGCAACGCACGTTGGAAAGAGCAACGCGCAACTGTTGCTATGCGCCGATGTGCCATCACGTGGTTGCTGAGAGAGTGTGAGGGGGAGAGGCCACAACTGGCACCGTGCCAGGGCACGGACGGACGGACGGACACCGCGAATAAAAGACATTAAAGGCTTTTGCCTTAAAAAAAACACTGCGATGCGCGTCTTTCGGCCCAGAAACCTGTCGCTAGGCGCGTTTACACTACAGCGACACGACACCGACGCAGACACGAGGCAGACGCAGACGGTCGGCCGACGAGTCGCCCGCCGACGATGTCGCCGGACCGTCTGGTCACACTAGGCCGACGACGACCCCGACGCCTCCAAGGACAGCATGTCGTAGTAGTGTAACATGATGGAAGACCAAAAACACCACCAAAACGCATCGGGAGACTGGTCGTCGGCAGGTCGTCGGTCGATCTGTGGCTGAGCGAAAATTTGCCCATGTCGTTACTTCGAAAGTCGAAGGGGGAGATCCCCCTCGACATCCACGGGCATTTGAGGGCATTTCACGCACCCCTCCGACGTCTTTTCTTTGCTTCCCTTTGTCTGTCCGCACCCCCGTTCCCCGACGCCGGAAGGGGTGGTGGGGGCCACGCCGCTACACCGAGAGGGACAATGGTAGAGGAGGGAGGACGGCCGAAATGAGCAGCAGGTGGTCCCCCGTTTTCAACTTTTGCGCGCAAGTTTAGTCGGTGTCGCTATGCGCGCCTTCTGTGTGATAAGGGAATCGGCCGACGAAAGGCTGAGAGCACGATAAGACGCGGACGGCGCCTTTCACAGACGATCGGCCGACTGTTGGCGTCGTTGCAGTGTAAATAGGGTGACGACACGACAAAAGACACTCCAGGCGACAGTCGGCACACCAAAATCGGTGTCGTGTCGCTCTAGTGTAAACGCGCCTTAACCTAGCAGCGACCGCGAACGACTCGAGAAGTTCAGCGACGCGCTCGCGGCGTTCATTTGGACACCTCTCCGATCCTACCACCGTCATAGTCGTATATGCCGGGGGGGGGGGGGGGGTGCACGGGGGCGCTTGCCTTTCCGTTGAGAAAAGTTAGGGGTGGGGTGGAGCCCCCCCACTTTCGACAGCGGTCATTGTCGGCTGCAGGCTGGGAAGCTAACAAGTGAGGCAAAGTTTTACTTGAACGCAGCAATCACGTAATTATATATATGAATGTATGTATTTATTTCCACAACACAAATACAGATTTGCGGAGGGTGAGTGCGGAAAAATGCGGCTCATAACCGCTTGACCAGCCGCAAGACCCTTACAAAACAAAACAGAAAAAAAACAGCACTACAGCAGCAGAGCGGAATTACAGTTTTTCCAGCAGGTTACATAGTACACACATATATATACATTACGTTCATTATATAAAATACAAAGAAAGCTTGTCACTTAACTGCATAACATAAATGAAAGGAATGTTACTTACACGCAAGAAAAAACATTAAGAATGGCATGAGAAGAAGAGGACAAAATATCAATATTGCCAACAATCAGGTCGTTAAGCAAACGAGGTAATCTTGAGCGCAACCTCCGAGATCCGTAGTTCGTACGAGAATGTGGTACTCGCCAATATTTTGGTCTTCTATTATTATAGGCGGCTTCATGCTGCGTCAGGTCAGCCATAGTATCAATGTGTGTAACATTTTTTTTTCTGCTCTGTTTTGTACGCTAGTACTAAGCGATATTTTAACAGAGCCATTACTTTTGGTATCTTGAGATCCTGAAATAAGGGTGCTGATGGAGAATCGTATGGTTTATTAGAAATAGCCCGAATAGCCTTCTTTTGCTGAACGTATAGCCCGTTTATATTAGTTTCGGAAGTTGTTTCCCAGACTAGGCAACAATAATTTAAATGGCTCCAAAAAGTGAGTTGTGTATTAGGCATTTGATAAAACGAGGAAGGTAGCAGAGTGAATGAAGGGTTCCCGTGATTTGCGAAAGCAAGAAAATCAATGTGACTACACCAGGTCATATTCTGATCAAGCATTACAGCTAACGATTTTACAGAATTTACAAGTTCAATATTGGCATTCTTTAAAGCTAGTTCTTCATCAATAATTACATGCGTATTCTTACTGCCAAACAGCACCACTTTAGTTTTTCCGGAATTAATGGTCAGCCCGACGGTGAGAGACCGTGAGTGCAGTTTACTGAGAACTGCATTCGCTGTTATTTTCAATCCGGCTGGACTGCTGGACGAGAAAAACAACGTAGTATCGTCGGCGTAGATCACAAAACGTGTGTAGGCATCAACGTTTACAATGTCATTAACAAAAATATTAAATAGTAGGGGCGCTAAAATGCTGCCCTCGGGCACGCCTACACTAACTGACCTGATTTGCGATTTCACACTATTGATTTGTACGAACTGCTGTCTATGACCTAAATAAGACCTAACTAAGTAGTTACAAGTTACAATCGTGTTTTTATTTTCGTCCTTCGTTTACACGATAAAACGAAAAAAAGGTGGCAAGAGAAAAAGCTGCTTCGTCGCAGCTTGACGGAGCTCCTGCCACCCGTACATAGGCAACATACAGCAAAATACATAAGCAAAAAATGAATACAGAATAAAGTATTTATTTTCTATTTACACTTCAACGGCCTCACAGAACGTCTGTGTAACACAATATGAAATAAAGGAATAAATACAAACAATACGAACAATAAAAACGAACAGTGATGAAACTGCATCGCGAGATGTATTTACTGATCACTATAAGTTCTAGTACAGCATTTTGTCATAATACCATTGTTGATAATCAGACATAGTATAATTGAATGAAGAAAATTTATTTAAGAGTTTTTTTTAGGCCACGCAGAGGTCGAGTATTTCTTGTTTTGTTAGTGTTAATATATCTTTTTTAATATAGCGTTTAATGTAAGTGGCATTGTGTGTTTAACTCTCTCTGTACCATAATGTGTGCGAGAGAAAGGAATTTCAAATGGTGGTTTGTACCTAAAGGGATACAAGGCGACTGTTTCCTTTAGGCTTGCTAGGTCTAAAAACGTGTCAAGTTTGCCAAGTTGAGCACTTCTATACAATATTAGTAATTTGTGGGTGTAGATTTTGTCCGATTTTATAATTCTGTACTTACGAAAAAGTGGATCTGTGTGTTCAAAGAACGTGGCGTTTTCAATAGTCCTTAGTGCTTTTTTCTGTATTAATGTAAGTTTGTGTAGGTTTGTAAGTGTGGTGTTTCCCCACACTGATGCGCTGCGCAATGCCCCGTATACCTTAAAGACATAGCTTACTGATCAAGAGTTGATGATCTATGGAGTCGAATGCTTTTGAAAAGTCAACGAAAACTCCTAATGTTAGTAGGCTCTGTTCAAAATTGCTTAGAATTATTTCCTGTTGTTCAAGGAAAGCAAGCTGCGTTGATCTATTTTTGCGGAAGCCGTACTGATGTTTAGTTAGCAAACCGTGTTTATCCAAGAATTCAGGCATTCCAACATATATAATTTTTTTCCAAACATTTCGAAAAAATAGGAAGAATGGATACAGCTTAGAATAACAGAGAGCTGAGCTAGTTGGTACGTATTCATTCTGAAAAGAGACAGGGCGTGCAAACATGGACACAAGAAAGAGATCAGGACACCACAAACGCCGACTAACAACTGCACAACGGCTGAAAAGAAAGAAGGCACGAAAACTTATCTGCGCATGCCCATGCAACCGGCGAACCTATCAATCCGGCACGCGTGGCGGTCTACGTGGAAGATAACTGTTAAGGCATTTGATTTTATCTTTATGCAAGGAAATCGACGGTTGGCTCACGCATGCGCCACCACTATTCTCGATATGCCATGCTTCAATCATCAGGCGCGTTTCCTCATTTCTATGCCGGTACAACACTGCGCATTCATCGAATTTTGGCGTGCACTTACAATCTCGACAATGTAAAGATAGATTAGAAGGTGAGCCTCCTGTTAGCGATCTCTTATGTTCCAACAATCTCTGGTTAATGCATCGGCCCGTCTGTCCTACGTAGAAGCGGCCGCAGCTGAAAGGGACCTTATACACCACCTCGTACGGCAATCAGTGAATTTGTTGGTGTGTTTTACGAAACAATTATCGGTCCGCTTCTTGTCTTTTACTCGCTCATTCTTCCTCTGCACAGCGGCACAAATCTTACCTAGCTTATTGGCAGCCGTGAAAACAACATTAACGCCGTATCTACTTCCTACTTTCTTTAGCCTGTGAGATATGCAATGAATGTACGGAATACCTACGACACGTTTGTTCCTATCGCTTTCTGCAACCATGCTCGGACTTAACACAATAGATTTCTTTAAACGCTCAGCGACCGTGGCCACTGCATCACGAGGATACCCTACATCTAAAAGACGCGTAACCTGTGCGCTAAAGCTATCACTCATTTTGTGCTCACACGACTTGGTGAGGGCTGACTTAAGGCAAGACATGGCGATGCCGTTTTTTACAACCTTCGAGTGCTTCGACGAAAAATTTAACAGCTGTTTGGAAGATCTAGGAGAATACTGCCAGCACACGTGGTTCTTCTGGAACGTTAAGGAAATGTCTAGAAATTGTATTCCATTATTCTGAGGCACCTCTTTAGTAAAGCTCAGCCCTCCTCCATTTAATTCAAATTTTTCGCTCACGGAAGTTACCGCCTTTTCAAAGTCCTCATCACTACAAAAAATCAAGTAGTCGTCCACATAACGAAAAACCTTAATAACCGAATTACCTAAGGCGCCTTCCAAAAGATTGTCAATCTTGCTAAGGTAATCGTTAAATAAGGTAATCGTTAAGTAATCGTTAAAACCGGTCGCTGAGCGTTTAAAGAAGTCTATTGTGTTAAGTCCGAGCATGGTTGCAGAAAGCGATAGGAACAAACGTGTCGTAGGTATTCCGTACATTCATTGCATATCTCACAGGCTAAAAAAAGTAGGAAGTAGATACGGCGTTAATGTTGTTTTCACGGCTGCCAATAAGCTAGGTAAGATTTGTGCCGCTGTGCAGAGGAAGAATGAGCGAGTAAAAGACAAGAAGCGGACCGATAATTGTTTCGTAAAACACACCAACAAATTCACTGATTGCCGTACGAGTGTGGTGTAAAGGTCCCTTTCAGCTGCGGCCGCTTCTACGTAGGACAGACGGGCCGATGCATTAACCAGAGATTGTTGGAACATAAGAGATCGCTAACAGGAGGCTCACCTTCTAATCTATCTTTACATTGTCGAGATTGTAAGTGCACGCCAAAATTCGATGAATGCGCAGTGTTGTACCGGCATAGAAATGAGGAAACGCGCCTGATGATTGAAGCATGGCATATCGAGAATAGTGGTAGCGCATGCGTGAGCCAACCGTCGATTTCCTTGCATAAAGATGAAATCAAATGCCTTAACAGTTATCTTCCACGTAGACCGCCACGCGTGCCGGATTGATAGGTTCGCCAGTTGCATGGGCATGCGCAGATAAGTTTTCGTGCCTTCTTTCTTTTCAGCCGTTGTGCGTCTCTTCAGTTGTTAGTCGGCGTTTGTGGTGTCCTGATCTCTTTCTTGTGTCCGTGTTTGCACGCCCTGTCTCTTTTCAGAATGAATGGATACAGGTCTTTAGTTTGAGAGTATACGCTATTGTCACCTTTTTTAAAGAGTGCAACTATTTTCGCAATCTGCATTCTTTATGGGGGCGTACCCGAAGAAAGGCAGACAATGTAAATATGTGTAAGTGCCGGTGCGATTATATCCGCAACGAATTTTACAGGCTTTATTTTACTATTATCCGCATCACAATAGTTGCTATCACTTAGTTCTATAAATACGGCAGTTACTTCTGAATCGGTCGTGGGGCGCGAAATAATTGAGCTCTCACAATTCGATTGAATGAAACGGCATGCATCGTCAATCACATTACCGGTAGCCAGGTTAGTAAAGTAATCGTTAAAACCATCTCTCTCATCGGGTATTCCCACTCCATCTGAAATTATACTTATGCTCGTTTGGGCACTCCGTTTATCAAGGAATTAAGCAAACGCCATATTTTATTGCTATCATGGCCGCAAGATGAGAATGATTTCCTGTAATGCGCGGCTTTTGCTGCGCGTAGTTGTTTGGTAAGGTCATTTCTAAATGAGTTGAATAGCTTTAGGTCATCGGGATTCCGTGACGTGAGGAATTTTTGAAATAACCTTGCCTTTACTTTTATCTTTTGAAACAGTTCATGTGTCACCCAGGGTTTACGTATCCTTGTCGCAACAGAAACCTTACTACAAGAAGGAAACTCCTTATCATAGTAAGCAATGAATGCTAGCGGTTGTCCTGTCTCTTTCTATGTCGTCCTTTGTTCGCTAGCAATATGGAAGCATACAATCAATACCAACTAGTCCAGCTTAATGCATTAACGTTTTCAAAAAAGCATCATACGCGCTATCAGCACTTGTAGCGGCGACAACTTTATCCCACAACTCGTGACGTAGGTCTTCACGAAAGCACGACAGCCTGTCTTTCGTAATCATTTGCGAAAAGCCGACTTGCTCAGCGATCCTTTTGGCTTTTCGTTTAACAGTAATAAATATAGGCATGCGATCACTTATATGAAATAGTGCCACCATTAACAATGGGTGATTGATGGTTAGTAATGAACAAATCTAGGCATGTCACACGTTACCCTTGTTGACGTATTGATAACATTGAAACAACCATATGTGTTTAAAATGACATTGAAATCACGTGTGGACTTACCGTCAGTCAACATGTCAAGATTGAAATCACCACAAATCAATTTGTACTGGCATTCAACAACGTGCTTTAAAAACTTGTCAAAAAATACAAAAAAGTTTTGCTGATTACCTCGCGGCGGTTTGTAGACAACAGACTAAACTGTGCGCGCATGTAAAACTGACAATATCTCATAGTCATCACTAACACACGAAAATTCACACTTTGCATTAAACGAGTCGCACACAAGCAAGCTGACACCACCACAGCGCGAGTTCTTTCTGGATTTCGTAAAGCACTGGTACGTTGGCCTACGACAGTGATAAAACTTGACCTGCGACGACTATCCTGCGCGTCTCATGAGCACGCATTGTAGGCTCTCTGCTGTGCGGGCTGCCTGCTGTGCGACGCTTTCGCGCCTTGCGCTCGAGCATTGCAGGCTCTCTGTCAGGGGCTCTGTAACATTATAGCAATCTGTCATTTTTATTTATTTATTTCAACATACTGCAGCCCCGCAGGGCTATTGCAGGAGTGGGCAAATACATACATAGAAGAGCACAAGGGCGCTCAACATCAATGGCTAGTAATGTACAATAAAAAGTCATCGAGTGATAAAGATCGAACGTAACCGGGCAACGCATTCCACAATTCAATAGAATGAACAAAAAAACTATATTTAAAAGCCACCGTACGATGGATAAAAAGTAGTCATGTTCAACTCATGGTAATTTCGGGTGGTTGTTGGTCTAGCAGGTGCGATGTATTTGCTGAGTAGGGGGAACCGTGGAGAATTAATTAAGGTATAAAGAAACTTCAAACATTCAACGTGACGACGGGAAGAGAGACTGGTAAGCTGTAAGATGAGAACTAGGTGAAAAATACCTGTCAAAGCGACGATAAATGAAGCGTACTGCTTTTCTTCTGAACAGATTCTATTTTGTTGATATCCGATATCTTGTGTGGGTTCCACACAACAGAGCCATATTCCAATATTGGACGAACCAGTGTTTTATAAGTGAGAAGTCTTATGCTGAGAGGTGCTGAACGTAAAGTGCGTTGCAGGTAGCCTAACATTCTAAGCGCACGGTTGCACATGAGTTCGATGTGATGAGACCAAGATAAATCCTGAGTGAAAAGGAGACCTAGATATTTGTATTGCGAAACATTTCCGAGAGGGCAACCAATAAAGGAATAGGTAAATGGAGGGGGGAAAGAACGCTTGGTAAATCACATGGATACCGTTTTTCGAAAGTTGATTTGCATTTGCCAAGTGTCACACCATGATTGAAATGATGCAAATGAATCGTTAAGGATGATCTGATCATGAGCAGTTTTAATCGTGTGATACAAAACACAATCATCAACATACATGCGGATTTTAACAGGCACATTACATGGCAGATCGTTAATGAAAATCAGAAATAGGAGTGGGCCTAATATTGAACCTTGTGGGACGCCAGACGTTAGAGTACAAGTGGAGGAATGAGAAGGCTTGAAGAGTACGTACTGAGACCTATTGGATAGGAAAGAAGAAATCCAGTTTACTAATGCTTCGTTTTTAAGAATAACAGTGAGCTTTTTTAGCAGTTTGTAATGTGAAACAGTGTCGAAAGCTTTGGAAAAGTCTATGAATATTGCGTCAATTTGATCACCAGCATCAAGGGCCTGGAGGATGTCATGGGTGAATTCACTGAGCTGGGTTATGGTACTAAACCCGCGGCGAAAACCATGCTGGGTATCAGATAAAATATTATTGCAATCTAAAAATGTTATGATTTGCTTGAAGATTATGTGTTCGAGTATTTTACAAGAATGGGATGTGATAGAGATGGGTCTGTAGTTCAATAAGGACTGCTTTTTTCCGGATTTGAATAACGGAAGAATTTTAGCCGATTTCCAAGCTGTGGGGACAACAGACGTCGAGAGAGATTTCTGAAAGATAATAGTTAAATACCGACTAGTCCATAAGGAGTACCTAAGGAGGAATTCATTGTCTATGTTATCAGGACTACCTTTCTTCTTCGGATCGAGTTTTAAAATGAGGTTCAGCACACCCTGGTTTGAAACAACAATATCGTCAGTAGAACTAGGAGTATGCCCTATAAAAGGAGGAACAACGGAGTTATCGAGTGTAAAAACAGATTGAAAGTAATCATTAAATGCATTTGCAATAAGAGCAGTATCACCCGTAACTGTGTCATTTATTTCAAATGTATCAGTGGTAGAATCCATTGGCAGGACAGACTTCCAAAATTTACGTGGATTATTTCTAAGCAAACCGGGAAGTGTAACTCGAAAGTAAAATTCACGAGCAGCATTAGTTTTGCTTCGAAGTTCCTCCTTTAGAGCAATGAATTGTGCGGCAAGAACAGCATCACCAGCTCGTTTAGCACGCCGCAAACGCCCAAGTCGTCGCGACAGGTGCAAAATTTCCCGTGTAATCCAAGGCAGCTCTGGATTCGTCTTTTTTGTTTTTAACGGTACAAAACGCATGATGCACTTTGAAACAAGGTCACTGAAAAATTTTGTTAAAGTATCAACATCATCAAAAATACTAATCGCTTCAAACTGGGCGAAAGAAGTGCTAAGTGCATCAATAATACCCATATCATCAGCGTGGCTCATATTGCGGAAAGTAGAATAAATGTATCGGGCTTTCGGTACAGGACAAGAAATAGATGCAAAAACAGCTTTATGATCCGATATGCCATCCACAACAGTGCACGCATAACCATAATCGCAGACTCTAGGGCTGAAGAAGACAAGATCTAAAATCGCCGTGCCTCTTGTGGCGTCGCTGACTATTTGCTTTAGGCCGGAAGTTAGTGAAAAGTTCATCGTTTCTCTGTACAGTTGGAAGCATGACCTAGCGGAGATAACGATGTCCAGTTTATATCGGGGACATTAAAATCGCCCATACATATTAGATTTGGCGAATGAAGAACTATTTCTTGGACGAATGCACTCAAGGAAACCAAAGAGTCCGCAATCAGGTTAGGTGGACGGTAAAAGACACCAACAACAAAAGTCAATGTTTCAAAATAAACTTTACACCAAACCGATTCGGTTTGAGACGGAGCATCAAGCACAGAAAACTTTAAGTCAGAATGTAAATATAAAGCAACGCCACCGCCTCTACCATCGATCCGATCACTTCTTATGACATTGAAGCCCGGCAGCGAAATCTCGGCATCACAAATTTCGTTATGAAACCACGTTTCCGTGACACCGATGACATGAGGGGAGTAGGACAAAGTTAGTGACAAAAAGTCAGGAAACTTGTTCACTAAACTTCTTGCATTAATATTTAAAATACGAAGATTATCGGGGAAATCACGGGGGCGTCAACAAGAAGCAGGAGTAGTGGCCGAAGGAGATGCCATCGCTACAGTATCGTGATTACGAGACTGAAAAATTGTGTTAGACTGCACGTCCCAGTTGTAGCGTATGTTATCAATGAACACGTGATCGTAAACAATGCGCACGGAAGAGCCGCTGCTGCAATGGGTTCTGGTTGCCTCCCATAGCTTTCTTCTGATAAAACGAACGTTGTTAGAATAGTCTTCAGATGTGCGTTGATCGGAGCCCGTTAGCTTAGATGCGTTTTTAAGAATATGAATTTTTTCACGAAAATCCAGCAGTCTGAAAATGATAGGGCGGGTGCGACCTGTGTGACGTCTACCTAACCTATGGCACCTTTCGATTTGTGGGCAGTCATGCTCAGCGTTTCCGTAAGAAATTTTGAAACAACGTTGGTCACTGCCCTGTTATCATCATCTGGAGATTCAGGAATACCACGAAGAATCAAGTTATTACGGCGGAGTCTACTTTCTAGGTCATCGTTCTGAGCCATGAGCGTAATCACCTTCTTATTAAGAGAACAAACTGAGCTTTTTAAATCGTCTACTATTGTTTTAGGTGCGTTAGACACGGTACTAGACGACTCTAGAGCGTTAAGTCGCGACTCAACAGCCTCAAAGCGCGAATTGACTGAAGAACGAAGCTCAGCAATATCCTGTGCTATTTTATTTTGTCCAGCTAGCAGGCTGGAAAACATGGCAAAAACAGAAGGTTCACTATCGATGGATGCCACGTCGTGCACATCCCCGCTCGGTAACATAGTTACTCCAGAGCCAGTGCCGGAATTACTAGAAGTACCCTTTATACCCCTTGGCCCAGGGTTTAACTCAACGTCACCACTCAGGCACAGACAACTGACGCAGTACATAAGCTGAGCATAAATGGAACATATAGAGATACAACGGTTTGTGGGCAACCGAGCAGCAGCAAGAAACGATTATTTGAACGGATACAATGTGCGTTGTCCAAATAACATACCTGCACAACAAAGAAGCACCGCGTGAGCATTGTGCTGTCGCTGCTGCCGCCTTGCCCACTGAAGCTGCGCTGTGGCTGGGAGCCTTTTATATCCGATGCTGATGACGTCACGAAGTTGGGCTTGACAAAGGTTTGTTGACCCAGTTGATAGTCAGCGTAGACACTTGGGGACAGCGCAGGCGCAATAGTTGAACCAAGTCGATCTTTCGGCAGCAAGACAGGAAGGGCAGACTGCATGCATCTGCGGCGATCGACGTGTTGGTTTGCGCAAGTTGACGCATTCCGAACCGCCGCGCCGTCCAGGCAGTGTGCCGGGGAATCCACAAGGCTGGCCAGAAACTGCACAACAAAGAAGCACCGCGTGAGCATTGTGCTGTCGCTGCTGCCGCCTTGCCCACTCATGATTTTATTTTGTTCTGCCTGGCCTGAAATTTACTTAATCGCTGACGCAAATACGGGTGGGAACCAGTAAACGTTTTATAGCCCGATTGAACGCTCTTCCTCTTAGAGGAAATTTAGTTTCTTTCTTGGAAAACGAACAGCATCGCCGTTGCTCCATATATCCAAGCTGCTGTGAGTTAATGAGTGTGCAGAAGTGTCAAGTATTTTAGTTGTGCCGAGGCAGGACAGCTAAAGAAGGTTCCCGATTTAGACTCCGATTAACCTGCTTCACCTTGCAATTCATAATGTTATATACACAGCCGGCTGTTATATATATATATATATATATCTATATATATAATATATATATAATATATATATATATATATTATATATATATATATATATATATATATATGTATATATATATATATATATATATATATATATATATATATATATATATATATATATATAGGTTTCGAAAGAATGTTCCTGGCTATTGGTTTAATTTGGTTTCATGCGTACTACATGTACGACTTCTGGGTGATTCCTGCGTCGTGTTGAGCACGCTTGACCTTCAGGGATTACCTCGTAATTTAAGGGACTTAACCTGCGAAGTACTTTGTAAGGGCCGAAATAGCGCCGCATCAACTTTTCAGGACAGGCCACGTGCACGTACAGGCGTCCACACCCACACTTTGTCTCCGGGGTTGTACTGTACATCCCTTCTCCTTAGATTATAGCGATTTGCGTCGACGCTTTGCTGTTGAATGATGCGGTGCCTTGCCAACTGTCGTGCCTCTTCTGCCCTTTCTATGTATTCGCTGATGTCAGGGTCATCCTCATTCGAACTGTTGACAGGTAACATCGCGTCTAAGGTCGTTGTTACCGTCCGACCGTAGACAAGTTGAAATGGTGTAAAGTGTGTCGTCTCTTGTAGCGCGGTATTGTATGCAAATGTGGCATACGGCAAAATACTGTCCCATGTCCGATGTTCGATGTCCACCATACATGGCAATCATGTCAGCGAGCGTTCTATTGAGCCTTTCAGTTAAGCCGTTTGTTTGCGGATGGTATGCCGTAGTTCTTCTGTGGTCGGTATGCGTGAGTTTCATTACAGACTGCGTCAAGCGGGCAGTAAACGCTGTTCCTTTGTCAGTTACGACAACCTTAGGCGCGCCATGTCGTAGTACTATCTGAGTGACGAAAAAATGCGCTACCTCATTCGCGGTTCGTTTTGCGAGAGTCGACGTCTCAGCATAGCGGGTCATGTAGTCTGTTGCTACTACGATCCATCGCTTTCCCGATGATGAGACAGGAAATGGTCCAAGTAAATCCATCCCCACCTGCTCAAATGCCCTTTCGGTGGCTCTATCGGTTTCAACAGACCCGCCGGTTTCAGTGGTGGTATTTTGCGTCTTTGGCAATCTCGGCATGACTTGACATAGCGCTGTACAGAATCCATTAATTTCGGCCAATAATATCTTTGGCGGATTCTTGCCAAAGTCCGACTTATACCCAAATGGCCAGCCGATGGGTCATCATGACACGCTTCTAAGATTTCTGCTCGCAGTGATGATGGTACAAGAAGCAGAAACGTCTCACCGCTGTGTTCGAAGTTTCTCTTGTAGAGGACGTTATCCCGGAGAACATAGGAACACAATCCACGGACGAAAACTCGTGGTACCTGGATTTTGCTGACCCTCCAAGTAATGGATAAGCGGGAGTAGTTCCGGGTCCTTTCGCTGATGACGAGCCATCTCGGACACGTTCAGAGCTCCAAGAAATGGGAAATCTTGTTCTTGATCAGAGGATGAAGACTCTACTGGTCCACGTGACAGGCAATCCGCGTCGTTGTGCTTGTGACCAGACTTGTAGACGACGGTGATGTCATATTCCTGCAGACGCAGGCTCCATCTAGCAAGTCTTCCCGAAGGGTCCTTGATATTCGCCAGCCAACACAATGAATGATGATCGCTGATCGCTCGAAATGGTCTGCCGTATAGGTATGGGCGGAACTTACTGATGGCCCATATAACTGCGAGACATTCCTTCTCTGTCGCTGAGTAATTGGACTCCGCATTCGATAGAGTGCGGCTTGCGTAAGCAATAACTTTTTCTTCTCCCTTCTGCCACTGTATTAGGATGGCGCCGAGACCAACGTTACTCGCGTCGGTATGGATGTCTGTTTCGGCGTCTTCATCAAAATGAGCAAGTATAGGAGGTGAATGCAAACGTCGCCGCAACTCTGCGAAAGCATCTTCTTGTTCTTCTTGCCAGACGAATGGTACACTTTCTTTTGTAAGGCGCGTCAATGGTTCAGCGATTTTGGCAAAGTTTTCAACAAAGCGTCTGTAGTAGGCACAGAGGCCCAGGAATCGTCTCATGGCCTTTTGTCTCGTGGCTTCGGAAAGTTTTCGACTGCAGTAATCTTGTCAGGATCTGGACGGACACCTTCAGCACTAACAATGTGCCCGAGGAACCGAAGCTCACGAAATCCGAAGTGGCATTTTTCCGGTTTGATAGTCAGTGCTGCCGCGCGAATGGCATCCAGTACTGTTCTCAGTCGGTGCACGTGCTGCTCGAAGGTAGAAGAAAAAACTACTACATCATCGAGATAGACGAGGCATCGATTGCCATTTTAGCCCGGAGAGGACAGTGTCCATCATCCTTTGGAAGGTGGCGGGAGCAGAGCACAAACCAAAAGGGAGTACTTTGAACTCATAGAGTCCGTCGGGTGTCACAAATGCCGTCTTCTCGCGATCTCGTTCGTCCACTTCGATTTGCCAGTATCCGCTCTTTAAATCCAATGATGGAAAAGAAGTGCGCGTTGCGTAACTTATCCAAGGTGTCGTCAATTCGGGGTAGTGAATAAACGTCCCGCTTCGTGACGAGGTTCAGTTTTCTGTAGTCAACACAAAAGCGCAGTGTGTTGTCCTTCTTTTTGACCAGTACCACCGGTGATGCCCACGGACTATTGGATGGCTGTATTACGTCGTCCTTCAACATTTCTTCTACTTGTTTCTTTATGGCTTCCCGTTCCTTTGGAGCCACTCGGTATGGACGTTGATGCACTGGCCTCACATTTTCTTCGACTACGATGCGGTGCTTTGTGACGGGAGTGCGTCCCACTTTCGAAGAAGTGGAAAAACACTCCGCGAATTCTTTGATCAAATTCACAAGCTGCTCTTTCTGCGGTGATGAGAGCTCTCTGTCGATGTCTATCGATTGAAGGACGCTGTCCACTGACGCAGAAGCTGGCGGGGCTTTCTCAAGAGTGCAAACATCCGCGACTTGCACATATTCATGCAGGGATGCTATGGCTGTTCCCTTCGCCACATGCTGCACCTCATTGCCAAAGTTGGTCAATAGGACATCCGCACATCCATCCCGAATGTTCACTAGACCTCTTGCGACGCATATTCCCTTTTCGATTAACAGGCCGATGTTTCCATCCACTAGTCCATCATAATCACTGAAAACGTCACTTCTCACAAGAACTGTAACACTGCAACGTGGCGGCACGGTCACATCTTCGTCCACAATACGGAGAGGTGAGGCGACTAGTTGCTCCGTATCACACACGGCGACAGCGTTCTCCGTAGAAAAAGAAACTTTAGATTCTTGCAAGTCGATGATTGCGCTGTTTTCTTGCAAGAAGTCCATACCTATAATGAGCTCACGGGAACACTCGGAGAGAACAATAAAGCTGCCGGCGTACACGAATCCTCTTATCCCTATTCTCGCTGTGCACACTCCTACGGGGCTGACTAAGTGCCCTCCGGCGGTACGTATCTGAGGTCCGGTCCATTGAGTCAGCACCTTTTTCAACTTCTTTGCAAGGACGCTACTGACCACGGAGTAGTCCGCCCCAGTGTCTATTAGAGCAATAGCCTCAAGGTCGTCGATGGTGACTAGCAGTTCGGATGTAACGTCACCATTACTGCACTTGTCCGTCGTTGCGTGACTGCCGTCGTCCGGTCGGGTTAGCGATGGAGGGTTTTCAGTTTTCCGAGTATCAGCGGCCTTGCCTCCACAGGTCGCTGGCTCTAGTTTTCCCGCCGCGGGCTAGGTGAACGACGTCTCGGGAGCATTGACGATGGACGAGGACTTGGCGACCGATAGCGCATTGGTGCTGTTGACCGCGACTCTCGTTGCTGGGTGTCCTGAAGCGTATGGCGCGAAGACAAAAACTCTTCGATTTCGTAAGGGCGCTCACCGTTCCGAGGGCAGGGTGCATTGACTGGGAAACCACGCAGTCCCACTCGACGATATTGACAAGCCCGGTAAAGGTGACCTGCCTCTCCACAGTGGTAGCAGAGAGGCCGCCGGTCTGCAGTGCGCCATACGTCGCTCTTACGTGGTCTTACTTCCGGCATGGGTGGTGGTGTACTCAAAGGAAACGTCGGGGGTATAACGGCCGCCGGTGCTGTCCGGATGGTGCGTCCGAGGTCCTGTCGTACAACTTGCGCGTACGATAACTGAGGCTGAGGTTCTGGTTGTACACGGTGCAGTGCCTGAGGCTGCGGTTGAAGGATTGCTTGACGCACTTCTTCACGTACAACGTCCGCAAGCGAAGGCATCGCTGGAGTACCTTGAGCCAGTTGCATTTTCTGCAGCTCTTCTCTCACGACAGCCCTCACCACTTCCCGCAAAAGGTCGATGTTGCTCGTGAGGGTTGTTGAGACCGCGCTAACTGATGAGACGCCTACGTCCCTGTTGTACTGGCGCGCGCGCTGCTGCAGTGTCTTCTCTATCATCGTTGCCTCTGATCTAAACTCAGCCACAGAGCGGGGCGGATTACGCACTAGGCCTGCAAAAAGCTCCTCCTTCACTCCGCGCATCAGGTGCCGCAACTTCTTCTCCTCAGCCATGTTTGGGTCGGCTCGGCGGAAGAGTCGGGACATGTCTTCAATGTACATGGCCACGCTCTCGTTGTTTCGTTGGTTTCTCGTCTGAAGAGCGGCCTCTGCCTTCTCTCTGCGGTCCGTGTTTGGGTATGTAGCCAGTAGCTCCCTTCGGAAGTCGTCCCATGACAACAACGACGCTTCGTGGTTTTCGAACCACGTACGTGCAGAATCTTGTAGTGCCACGTAAACGTAGCGAAGTTTCCTGGCTTCGTCCCAACCGTTCAAGCTGGCGACGCGCTCGAAGCCCTCCAGCCAGTCCTCTGCATCTTCGAAAATGTCGCCGTGGAAGACTTCTGGTGTCCGGGGCGAATCCACGACGATATGTGATGGAGATGGTGTCGCTTGGGCGGCCATCGTGGCGTCTGAGCTTACGGTCTCCACTGGTCTTGACGAATCGAAGAGGGGGCCAAACTCGGGCTGCTCACCTCGTAGGCGGCGGCTCGTGCGTTGGTGGACAGGCGTTAATTCCGCTGGCTCCAATCTACGCTCCCTAGCCTGAGGTGGGCTTGGAATCATTACCCAGCACCTCCACCAGTTTGTAACGAACAAATACAGCGCCTGCTGCTAAAATAACTATTTATTTAGGGCGAACCTGTGCCCGTCAACTCAAGACACACAACTTTTTGCAGAGATGTCCGCCGCTAGCTAGTCCGAACCTCGTCTACTTCTTCTTCACACATGTAGTCGCGTGCCGCTCATTCCATCAGCCACCAGTCTTCTTTTTCAGCCCGTGGTGTCGGGGCACGCGCAATCCGGCGTTGTATTGCGCGCTTTGCGCGCCAGTTCTGTGGCGGAGTTTATAAAAGGAGGAAGCGGCGTGCTTCTTCAAAGGGTGTCGAATAACTTGTGGCAATATGAAAGAAAACTAGTCACAGTGAAAAACATAACAACATTTATTCTGAGCTTTCGGCCGGGGACCGGCCTTTAAATAAAGGCCGGTCCCCGGCCGAAAGCTCAGAATAAATATTGTTATGTTTTTCACTGTGACTAGTTTTCTTTCACACACACACACACACACACACACATATATATATATATATATATATATATATATATATATATATATATATATATATATATATATATATATATATATATATATATACACACACTGTAGGAACTTATTCGACATCATCTTCCTGATCTGTAAATAGCCATCATCAGTCATTCGCTCGGAGGTCTTTTTTGTCGGCGCCATCTTGCTTTTCGCGTAATCAAGCGTAGGCTGAAGCGTATTATTTCAAGTGGTGGAGGAGCTTTACGATCCCTTCGACCTCTCCTCTAAAGATCCCTCCTGCAGCTCCGTTGGGAATGCCGCTTACGCCAGCAGAACACCATGTCACAAGATGAGCCCACTGCCAACTCATCTAGTCCAACCGCCCGCAGCCGCCCCCACCACTGCCAACAACGCCCCCGCGCGACCCCGAAATATTCTCCAGTCTGCCTGGAGAAGATGTCCAAGACGGCTAGACAACAATGACCGTGTAAGCGTTTACAACAACCGCATGGAACAAGGCGTCGAAGTTAGACCGCGTGCAGTTTTATATATCCCAACTAGCCAAGACGTGGTTCCTAAATCATGAGAGCGACTTCCGTGATTGGTCTTCCTTCAAGAACCAGCTTCAAGGCTGATTTTCGGCACACCGACACCTCATTCTGTCGGTTCATTCAGTCGGTTCATTCATTCATTCTACGGTTCATTCAGCGCCAGTCCTGTCTCTCTAGTTCCGGTGAATTGTCTTGTGTTTTGCGCACAAAGTTTTCCATCAGCTATGCACCATCTCGCCGAATTTCAAGTTTTGTTAAACCATCGTTCATTCGGAAGTTGCGAGGAAGAAACTGACTGAACGCGTCCAGCATTACGGTGAGTCTTATACCTCGTACATTGAAGACGTTACCGCGCTTTGCCGCCGTATCGACGACGCCATGCGAGAAGCTAATCGCGTACGAAACCCTCTGAAGGGTATAGGACCTACCGCTTTCAATCCCCTCGCCGCGAACAACCCGTCGACGGTATCGGACGTCATCTCTGTGTGCCAGCGGCTTGATGCCCTGCAATCCATCCGCCTGCGAACCGACTTTTCCGAAAACCCCTTGGCAAACAGTATGGAGCTCCGATACGTCACTCGAGCCATAATTGGTGAGGAATTGCAAGCCTACGGTTCACCACCTAGCAACAACTCTCACGCCCAACCCGTCTCTACTGGTCTGCGAGGCATTATCACAGATCACAGAGCAAATGACAGCCTTTCAGAGCACCCACCATCCCAACGCTACACCTTGCCCCAACCGGCTTCGTACGCACACATCGCTGCAATGCAACCTTCACCGCCTCTAGTCACACCACCTGTGCCTGCCAGTGGCGTAGCCAAGAATTTTGTTCGGGGGGGGGGGGGGGCTCACTTTGCACCGCGACCTCCTCATTGAATTTTTCTAACGACTAAGTATATGAATCACATATATTACCAGTGACAATTTGTATTAGATGCTGCAAATCACTTCTTGAATGCTGCGCACTGTCAAGAACAAGTAAGAAATGTGTTTTTCGTAAAAATATTATGTTGGCATGCCCGCAACATCTTTCCAGGAATACCTGTCTTCAATCTTTTCAATTTGTGTGTGTGGTGTGTGTGTGTGTGTGTGTGTGTGTGTGTGTGTGTGTGTGTGTGTGTGTGTGTGTGTGTGTGTGTGTGTGTGTAAGAGGTACGGCAAATATCACGTAAACTTTGGAACTGCATCAGTTTTAAACTGAAGAAGCGCCTGATAAGAAAAAAATGAAGTCCACGAAATAACCAGGACGAGATCAAATATTTTATTGCAGATTGTTTACGCAAAATGTTCATCTTTTTGAACAAATGATGGGGCCAGGGAAAAACAAGATTGGGAAAGTGCACCTTAAATACGGGCAAAACATAAGTCACCGGAAACAGTGCGCTGTATGCTTACAGAAATCACAAATGTACATTTAAATATGCAATCAATATACGGAACTAAGCAATGATCACTATACATAATGCCCAAAATAAGGCAAAAGAACATGCTGCACAATCACAGATACTGATATGTCCTTGGGTCAAGCTGCTGTCTAGGACGCACCATGTGGACAGAACTATAAAGGAAGAGCGCATATATAACGAAAAAAAAGAGTATTTCAAGACTATTTCAAAAGTGCGAACCACTGTTGTGAACTCAATATAAAAGGAGGGTTGTATCTTCTAGTTCAAAAAGCAATGAAGAACTAGAACGACAAATAAAAGTAACAAACAATGCCGCTAGTACGGCTTCCCAATAGCTGAATTTGTTTGGTAACGCCACGTATGCCGACCTCTCAGTGAATAAGGTGAAGCTGTCGATTGGCTGTTAATGTCCACCCTATGCCCGTATTCGTATGTTCATATTAGGTCACGTTGTTAACTGCTAAAAGGTACAAAATTCTCACGGCTTTAAAAAGTGGGGAACAATATTATTGCCTCAGAATTACGGGCTCATTGACCTGAACTCTGGAACAGCAGTGTCTTTTCCTTTCGTTTGCACTGATTTTTGTCCTGCTCGGTATCAATGGACAAAGTTGACCCGACGAGGAAGCTTATTGAAGCGGTGAATGACTTCCGACACGCTGATGTCGACATTTCTGAGGGCGTAGAGAAGTGCCAGGCCAACCATGCGCTCCTCAGACATCGTGGAGCGTAAGTAGTTCTTAAGTAACCTCATGCTTGAAAACGTTCTCTGTGCGCTGGCAGTGGTCACTGGAAGGGCGACTAGATTCTGGAGTAGCTTTTACACATTCGGATAAAACCTGCTGTCGCAATGAGAGAGAGCATCGGTTCCTGTACAGGGGCGCTGGTTTGCTGCTTTGTTCGCCCACTTTGTCCACCATAGTCGCAGTTCTCCAAAACCAGCCCTCGTTTCGACGTCATGCGCAGAAACGGTCAGGAGATTTTCTGCTCCTTTCTCCCGATCATCTTGCATTGGTGGTATTGCGGATGGTACAATTACTGAAAAGTCCTTTAGAAGTGCCCTGTGCTTTTCTAACCGTTGCTTTATGTGGTCAATGAACGTAATGAACAGGTTTCTGCGAAAATATTCTTCCGCGCTTTCGAATGCATTGCTCCCAAAGTTTTGCTTCCGGACACCGGCTCGACGGCTAGTGATCTCCACGTTTAATTTTTCTGCTAATGCCTGCACTTGTGCAAATATTTTTGAGAAAGAAGCATTCGCGTTCTTGCGGTCATTTTCATTTGTCAGCTGTACCGCTTCTATGTCGTCACTGGCCGCGCTCATGTCGATACTCCTAGTCTGCAACTTCTTTGACAGTGGCAAAGTCAGTGCCAACACGTGCTCCGTCACATGCAGGCTTACAAGGAACGCTGGTGACAAGAGTGCCAACATTAGACTGTTTGCCTGTACTGGACTTTCGCCATTTCGGTTAAACATAATCTCCTCTAGTGCTGCGATCAACGGCTCAAAGAGGCTCACAAATGAAACACTGCATCGTGCTTGTCGACCACGCGCGTTTCGCATAGTCCCAAAAGGCGCTTTCTTGTAGACCCAGGACAGCTCAAAATTATCATTTTTCGCAAAACGTGTGAGCGGCTAGAATATTTATGGAAAAATACTGACGTCGCCTTTAGAGTCCCAAAACAGTTTCGGATGTTTGTGACGGAGCATGCCGCACACAGAACTAGATTAGGGGTGACTGGCGCAGTGAGTGTAGAATTCGGCTGTATAATTCTCACGAACAGCAGCTTGAACACCATTCGTTTTGCCGGCCATGGAGCTTGCACCATCGTAGGCTTGACCACAGAGATTCTGGATGTTAATTCCCACGTGTATAAGGAACCTTATGATGGTGTCGGCGAGGGCCCGGCCACTTTGGTCGTGAATTGGCACAAAGCCTAAGAACATTTCTTCGATTTCGTTCGCATCCTCAAGCAGCTTACAAACAGTAAGCTGCTTGATACCAGCAATATCCGTCGTTTAATCAGCAAGTACGGAGAAGCAGCCTGCAGTGTTTACTTTTGTGACAAGGCTTCCCTTGATTGATGACTGCAGCAGAGATTTGTGTAATCTGGTTTTCTACATCTGGACTTAAATACGAGACATTATTTGGGCAACTTTCCAAATGCTAATTTAGATCTGTGTCGCCACAATCCGCTCGCATGCGAAGCAGCGTTCTGAAGTGACCTGTATTTGTAGAGGAGGCTGTGCTTTCTATAATCCTTCGGAACACTGTCTCTATGGCCACGGAGAGCCAGACCTTGCCGCCCGCAAAAGAGAACTGTCTCAACAATAGGCTGTAACTTCCTTCGGTTCTCTCTTATTTGAATTTGCCTGCCATGGTCCAGTTGATCAACAACGCTGGGCACACATCCTGAAAAGGTTTGAAGAAAATTATCGGCTTCCAGCTGAGCGTCAGTGTGATATTTAGTGGCTTCGTGTGCACCGAATACTTCGAGGGCGTGCTTCCACTTTTGAAATAAATGGCTTGGATACGAGGGCCCCAGTGCGCGCATATTGGCTCTTGCCAACCTCATTTCTGCTAAAAAGGACACACACTCGGCAAAACGCACCCTCTTGAAGCGCTGAGTAGCTGTATGGTTAAAAAAAAGATCACAGCATATCCACGGAGTGAATGATGATGAGTGGGCGAAGCTGCGGAGGTTCGTCGGTAAACCGTGAATCTTCCGTGAATTCTGCCCAGTACATCATCACCGACGTGAGATCGGGCGCGTTTATACTAAAGGTTCGATGAGTTATGACGACTTGCAGCTCACTTTAATTTTACATATACGCTGTGAATTTTCATTGTTTAGAAAACCATTGCTTTAGAAAACATCTGGCGTCTTTCGTTAAGCAGCTGGCGTCTTTTCGTTTTGCTTTAGAAACATCTGGCGTTCTTTCGTTTTGCTTTTACAAAACATCTGGCGTCTTTCGTTGGTTATTTCATCAATCAACGGCGTTTTGAACAAAATTTTATTGTTTAATCACGCACAGGAGAAATCTCACCAGGCACTACCTTGGAGGTAAACAATGGCTGCTAATGGGAATGAGAGACAGAAGAAGTCGGCTTTTAGCTAACACTTACACTTCTACTTCTACTAACGTTTCCTACTGGAACATGCCAATGGCTGCTAATGGGGAATGAGAGACAGAAGAATTCGGCTTTTAGTTAACGCGCACGCTGCGAATTTTTTATTGTTCAACAACGCACAGGAAAAATCTCCCACCGGCACCACCTTGGAGGTCAAAGCGTAAGACTGGTTACGCACTATGACTACTACGACTACGACTACGAGGGACGAACGGGTGCCGCCTTAAGGAGCTTCGCCCCTAAAAAAAACATGGTTGATCCCGCCGTCATAGGAATCGGAATAACACGAAAGTAAAACGTGCCCTAGAAGTAACTGAATGTTTACTGTACATTGATATAAGAGAGTCTGCAGAATGTACATTGATGTGTGGCAGCTATAGCGCCGCTTAACATGGATGCACCCACTTTGATGCTTAGTGGTACATCTCCAAGCCGACGACTAACGTCCATGTTCAATGATTAAACAAACCCTTGTGGTAGCTGTAGTAGTTAACGGTGAAAGCGTAATCAGAGAACGAGTTGTGATAGCCAGAAGAGCGTCGCATATTGGACGCAGAACTTGGTCGCCATCCTGCGGCATGTTAAGTTGTGATTGAACACCACGGCCGCACTAGAGGGAAACGCAAAGCGCGTCGTGCCGCAGCGGTAGCCCGGCCGCAATTTTTCTCGGGGCGAGCGCATGGCGGGGAACGCTGTGTTACACACAGGTGAGCCAGGCGCGCGTCGCAGAGCTATTTTTGGTTTGATTAGCGTAATGCTATGAGCGAGGCCGACGCTTTTACGACGCTTGCGTTAAGGTCTGCACCTCGCGGTGTGTTAATGCATTGAGAAAATTGCACTTCTGTTGAAAACGCGCCGAATGGGACGAACGTGTAACACGTGTAACGCGTTGCAGGTACTAATCGCGAAAGCCACATTAATGACGAATTATTCTACTTTGCCGCTCTCACAGGGCAACACCACCCCGCCGACCGGGAGAGTGGTAGATATAAAAGGCGCGTTTGTAAAGCCTCAAGAGTCTGTGACCATGGCGCAGTGGATAGCGCGCCCGGCATGTGTTGTTGCGGGCTGAGCGGTCGTGGGTTCGATGCCTGTTGACGGAACTTTTTTTTTCTTTGCCATCTGATCGTGTACATTTTTTGATGTCATTTCCGTGACGGAAATACGTCACTGAAGTCTTGGTGGACCCCGGCATGAAACACATTCGTGTTAAAAATCTTGCAGAAAAGCCACCTTCCAGAACCTTTCAACTGTCTATGGCATTGTCGTGCTCGAAAAAAAAAAAACATTTTAGACGACATCCTGGGTGGTTTTCGGTGAAGGTGGTTATATCGGACGGCGGTGTATAATAGAACGAGAAACAGAAACATTTTCAGGGGGGGGGGAGGTGGCGAGGATGCTGAAGCGCAAAAAATCCCTTCCCCCGGGTGACGGCCCTGGTCGGTGGTGTATGAGAGCACGAAAAATTTCGGGGGGGGGGGGGGGGGGCTGAAGAACCATAAGCCCCCCCCCCTGGCTACGCCCCTGCTGTCTACGTACCTTTAAACATTCCGGATTTGACAGTGACATCACATGCATACTGACTCATCTTTTCTAACACAATGGCGCGTTGCTTTCACCCTAGAACGTTAGAAAGAGAAAAAAAAGGAAGTTATCTTAGTGCTAGAGAACAAATTCTTGTCGCCAAAGAACTAAGAACATCGAAAGACATACCAACCACACCGAGCCTGACCCCCTTTGGACTCCGGCATTGCACGATTGCTGGTATTCGTGCTATCTGAAAAATGGTTAAGCCACAACGTATCGCTTATTGCGTATCACTCTTAATCGTGTCCTGCTTAAAGTGGCAGTCTATAGCCCGGGAACGAGACGAAAAATCTAACGCCTATAGACTGTTTGTTTAGCCGGCACAACCTGTTAGCGGCGCCGCCCGTAGCCGTCCCTCGGCCTAGTAGCTTTCTCAGTGGCTCATCTCATAGCGGGACTCAATATAGGCCGGAGATTTTTCGTCTCGAATCCCGGCTAGTTGAAGGCCGGCTATAGAGATCCCCTCGTTCCACGTGACCAGCTGTCCTGGCTACGATGAGTCCTACCTATGGTGCGTCTCAGCTGCGGCGCGTCCTGGCTATAGGCGATGTACGAAGCGGCGAAAAAAAAATTGGTTTTAGCTCACCTTTTAAGCTCTATTCGGGGATTTGGAGGCTGAGACACATATTTTATGACATACATAATCCATATACACATATTACATTGAGAAGTAAACCACAGAAAAAGACATGGCTGATCCATCTGTCATAGGAATCCCTATAACACGAAAGTGAAACGTGCCTTCAGAGACGTAGTTGAGCGTTTGCTGCGCATTCTTTCGCCTCATGGGCAAAGGAATGAATGTCACGCGAAGAATGGCAAGCAGCTCGAAACTTGCAACGCGCTGCTCAAGCAGAAAGGACGCACGGAACGAACATACACAGGGTGAGAGCAAACTAACTGTCACATTTGTAACTTATTTCTGCGTGAGCACCGCGCTCCTTTCGCAAAAGCGGCCGCTGCAGTGAACCAAGCGACCTTCGTGCTCTGAACGCGAGACGTACAAACCACCGCGATCACGAGATAAGCGCACGCACGATCGACCACGCCCTGTAGACGCGAGCGCTCGTCGCAACGGCGACGACCTTTCAAGCGCGCTCTTCGAGCCCTTTGCGCCATCTCGCTAGTGATAACGAAAACATGATGTAACAGAGATCTCTGAGTACAGCCACCTGCAAATGGTGTATATAAATAGCTCGCCGTTAGCCTTGCGAAGAACGCGCCGTCAGTGGCCGAATCGTTTCGCGCTGCGCGCTGCGGAGCGAGGGGTCGTATGTTCGATTCCCGGTGACGGTCCTTTTTCTTCTGTTTTTTTTTTCTTTGCCCACTGTTAGTCTTTATATTTTACAACGTCATATGCGTGACGGAAATACGTCAGTGGAGCCCTGGTGGACCCCGGCATAAAAAAATTTCGTGTTAAAATTGGCCGCGTATCTGGTGCTTCGCTGCAAATGCCGTCGAAAGACGATGGACGAGCGCTGCGTTAGAGTTACTGTATATGCTACCTTTAGTTAGCAGAGTTGCGCATAGGTCTGGCTAGCATCCACAGCTATGGGGCGAAGACGCGCTCCGTTTTTGCAGGCGATATACCTACCGGGTCACCGATCGGCAAGTCTGGCGTGTCGAAGACCGCTGATTAACTTTACTGTGAATGACTAGTGTTAATCCAGTTCGCTGCAGCGGCACGATCGAGAAATACAAGAATTAACCCGAGCGTCAGCTTCTCCGCAACGCATGGTTGCTAGCGGCGTTTGGAAGACGGATGCGCAACTCTGCTACCTAAAGGTAGCATATACAGTAATTCTATGCTGCGTGAGATATGGGCGCCATCTCGGGAAACATGAGCTTGTGCAGAGGGTTTTCTTTCCTCCGTGGCAGAGGACGTTCGTCGCCGTGCATAGCGTCGCATTTTCAGCATAGTCGTATTTTCAGCGCAGCTTAAGAAACCAGGGTGTTTATAATTACGTATCTATGTATTTTCTGTTAAAGTAACACACCACCTAATACTTACCTAGTGGTGTTGCGCCTCAGATATGCGTAATGTTTGCTTTTTGATCGACAATGTACACAAGTATGAATCTAGCCACCTGTTCAAGACGGCTGGGCGTTCGGAAAGTGGTTCGACTTTGGCCGGGTGGCTGAATCGGGTGACAAACAGACAGACAGACCAAAATTTCTGCGTTTAAGTTCCCCAAGAAAGACTATCGTCTTTAAAATCCACAATAAACGCACGCGGATTCGAACTCGCGAACACTCGATCAGCAGGCGCGTACGCTAACCACTACACCACATCACGCCGCGGCCATGGGCCATGGTGGTAAAAGAACAGGGGGTCTATATGCACCAATGCGTCGCTACACGCTCTGGCGTATTAGTCTAGTGGAGGTCGTTATTATGCATGTAGCTTGCACTGATACGTAAGGAGAGGTTTTTTAAATGATATTCGTGAAAATATATACGGAGTAACTCAAGTTATTGGTGGGAGCATGCTTGAAGCGAATTTGCGTGCTTGGTATAAAAGATAAAACTGTTGGGCATATATTTGCACTGGCGCCTCAGTGACATTTAAAGAATCTTGGCGTTCATAATACCCGAGTCTATCATTTAAGCGTCAGCCTGTTGCCTTTCGTGGGTTGAAGGAGTTTTCAACGTCAAGATTCGCTTGCCGTGGAACGTGTGCTCGGAATTCATCCGCGGCAACCGGTCAGCGACGTAGCGGATTACCGACGGAGAATCTCCGTCCTCTCAGTAACGTCGCTGGCCGCTTCACCGCCGACGGTTATCGGGCCGGTAGCCGATATCGTCACAAAGCGTATTCAGTTTATTTCGAAGCCGTAGTCGACCGTGCTTCAGAACAAACCGCTCACGCTCATATGCCAGGATGTTTTACCTGTTACCGTCGTTGGCTCGACCCTCTCCCTGTAATAATTACACACTGAGATGAACATGCGCTGATAATCGTGGAATTGTCAGCCATATATACAATATGCGAACATGCCCGAGCAGGTGCAGTACGCCGTGCACGCACTGCAGATGAACTTCACTTGTAAAGGAATTCATCCTGGCTCTAAACGTTGGATAGCGCACGTCGCTTCCCCTCAAATAAATGACACTATTCCAGTAGACATTATTTTAGCTTCAATAAAAAATGTGGCCGACGTTTGCGTCGACCATGGAAGCGAGGAGCTGGCGCTGATTGCATACAGCTACGCAGTCGCTCGACGGACTGCGCCCCGGAGGAAATGCCGTTTATGTTGGACGCCACTCGCGCGACATACATGACTCCTGAATTGGTCTGTGCACGCTGGAGACGCGGCTCGCCGTTCGCCGTTCTGAGGCACGCAGTGCGCAGGCAGGAATTTGATGCTAACATGGACTGCATCTTATATCCGGCAGCACTTATCGCAGAAATATTTGTGGCGTTCTGTTATGACTCCATCAGTGGCCCTAGTTTTGAGAACGTCTGGATTCACGCTGATATAGCGGTCCCGCCGCGCTGTTTAAATCACGTCATACTCGTCTCAAAGCCGAGACTGCGCTAAAATCACACTGGATGATGCTATATTTTTTCCACAACTTTACTGAGACATTTTCTGGAAGCACGAGTCCATGCAATGTACTAAGTATAGTATTGGTGCGAAAGGCACTTTCATGGGCATGCAGTGCCTAACTCTGTACAAGTTCCACATTTTGATAAATTTTTGACAAATCTCCCCGTGATTAATACGGCTGAACACGCAAACATTTACGAGTTACATTCACACAGCTGCATTTGCATGCGCACGCGACTGGGGAATGTTAGTTTGTTGTGCTATAGTGCGTGGGAGAGCCTTCTGGAGTTTTTTAGGTATACACGCACTTAATTTTTTATGTGCGGATTACTGAGAGGCGTTGCGTACAGCAGAAATCCAGAACTTAGTATAGTGGTGCATTAATGGAAAATGAATTTGACACCATCGAGTAATAGCTTCTAGTGTTGCAGAGCTATGCGCAGATTTTTTTATTGCGCACATACAAAGCGGTTGCGCCTCAGTGTGGCAGTCATCACGAACTGATAAAACATTACATATTATGGCAAGAAAGTTAACGTAGAGTGGCCATTTGTCGAACATGAGGGTGTTTAACGATTTATGAACTTTTTGAGCCAATGCAGCGATGTTATTACGAGGTACACCCACAGGCGTGCGCACTTCGCGCTGGCACATATGTACGTTCCAGAGGACGGTAATTAATTATGAAAATATTGTTTTCCAGACTTGGGCATTGCCTACCGCGGATTTAGGAGAAAAGGGTGAACGGTTTTGCGAAATCTATAGAACACATAGTGGAAGCTCTACTGCCCGCACTTGATTTCGACAGTATGCCGTTACTAATAGTAGAACATTAAATTAGATATGTGCATTTCACGGCAAACGATTCGCGCATTTGTCCAAGGAAGAATTTTGTTTTTCATCATTACCGGCCTATTTTATGTCCACTTGAGGACGAAGGTCTCTTCACTAATCCCCATTGATCCTATCCAGCGTATTCATTACTATTTTTTGTGTGTTTGTGCCATGCACAAGGACTAAGAAAGCAGTCGGGTTGCGGTATCCCTAATGCGGACTGCCTTGACGTCAAGGGGCACGCCGTTTAGTGGTTGATTGTTGGCTAACAGAATTTTAGAATTGGCTACGCAGACGTTGTGTTGGCTGGGCACGTACGCTATACTGTATTCGGAAAGTAACCTGCGTATACCAGTGTTTAGTCTTTGACAGATGCGAAGTGGCAACAAACACAAGGAATCGTGCACACGAAGCTCTGGGTACCGTATGCTAATGCTGCCTAATTTTAACCACTTGGGATTTTTTTAAACGTGAACCGATTACATCACATAGGAGCGTTTTTGCGCTCAGTTCCCCCTTGATGGGTACCTGGATCAATCGTTAACAGTGAGCTTGGAAACTATAAGCATGCAGTGTGTTTAGACATGCGTATAAAAATTCGCATCGTTTTTTTTTAGTAGCGGCGGTTAAAGTATGAACGCACCGCGTTCCCCGTAAATGTACCGTTCAACGGAATCATTTCGGTTGAGAATAGAGTGCTGGGGCCCCGAAGCGGCTTGCGTACGTAAGCCCTTGCGTTCTTTTGTATTCCCCGTGGATGCGGCTGGGAGTACAAAGGAACGCAAGAGCGTGCGAACGCAGGTGGCTTGGGGTCTCCGGCACTAAAACTCTCTAATGACTTGACGGAGCATACCAGCTTCATAGTTCAACAGTACGTGCTGTGTCTAGCGCGTATAAGCATGCGAGAAACAGGTACTGCTCACGTGTAAAAATAAGTATTTATTGTAAAAAATACAAACAGCGCTAACAGCAATGCTCAGCGCTGAAGGAAACGATAAACGTGCCATCCGATGTTCTTTCGGACAAGACAAATATATGCTGGTGCTTAACGAATACCTTTGATCTTTTCAATGTGTCTTCGACAGCTTCCCGCCGGCAGAACACCTGGGAAACAACTGGGTTCATATACTCTGCACAAGACGAAGTATTGAGCATGCCCATGTGAGGTCCTTGATATCGTCAAGCACCAAATAAGGGCTTTCTCTGGAAGTGTGCCAACTGAACGTTTCACATTCTCTTGCACTCGATCGCAGTAGAACGCCTTGTTGTCGTACTCCCTCCAAATTCTGCGGTCAGGCGATGGGGGGGCTGCTGGCATGTGATCCTGACGGAAAAAAAGAAACGCAGAGGACACATGCGGCGTTATGTTCTTAAATCACCTGGTATTTTCGCTCATCACACAAAAACTTCTACCTGGTAAACGGACGTTTTTCAATCAGGTGTACACCTTGTCGAATTTTGTGTAGACAGCGTCACAGAAGTTACAAATATGAAAGGGCTTTCAGAAGTTGGTAATGAAGCTTTCAAATAGTGTTTTAACCATAAACTCACTACAGTTATGACAGAAAGCTTAGCATGATTTCCTCAGAAATGCTCATCGATCTCCACGAAATATATGCGCGCATGCACATCTGACCAAGTATGACTTTGACCTTGTTGAACGTCTCCATGAAAGTTCCAGTTTTTCTTAAAAGTGAAGCTCTGTTTAGAATGTCGGCTGCAAGTGAAAACCACAGCACAATCGCAATTTGATGGGAATCACGTACAAGGAAAGCACTTTTACAACAGACTCACGAATCATTCGTTAAGTAAATAAAGTGGCAGGCAAACTTGGTTTGAAATTTGGTTGCACAATGTTGCACAATATTGCAATAGCACAATATTGCAAACGAATTTTCTTCAATACCAGGTGGATGCCAATCACGGCGAATATTTGAATGGTAGCAGCCAATGCATGATTAAAAATTAATTCGCTGCTGCCGGTCAATGCTCGGCTGCAGCGGCGATATTTAAAAGGTAGTGAAACGCAAAAAAAGAATAAATAAACAAAAGAAAGATCGTATGCTCAGTTACGGCATTGTAAGCAATACCGCGGCCGGTGCTGCTGTTGCTGCTGCTGCTGCTGGAGACCCTGCAAGGTGTGAGCTCCTGGCCAGTTGCTCGATAAAGCTTCGCCTGGCTCTCGTGTCACAAGGTTTTGTCACCTGCAAACGTATTCAAATTTTATCACAAGGATGAATGACAATTATATGCCTTATTACGACTGCTGTATGCACTTCACTTCTCTGTTAGAACATTAACAATGAGCAATCCAACAACATAAACAATAGGCTGCCAACGAAACAACAGTATAATAGAACGCGTTGCTGGGCGAGTTGGTGCATTGTCTACAAATAAAAGCAGAGCGTGAAAAAGACGGGACACAAGAGACAAGAAGGACGGGACGGGCGCTCGTTCCGTCTTCTTGTCTCTTGTGTCCCGTCTTTTTCGCGCTCTGCTTTTATTTGGAAACAACAGTACTTTCATACAACCGCGGTTATATACCGCTGTTGCATCGCATGAAATGGTGGATTAGAGAACAAAAATTCCATCAACTAGCTAACGTCTACATTATAGATGACGAATCAATTTACCTTCATCGAGAGCTGTAGTTTGCACAGGCACCACAGCTAGTGCATGATGCACTGATGTACTTGCCCACACTTGACATGGCACTGCATAACACCAAGCGGTAAATGTGACCAGAAACCACAGAAAACAGTGAAGGGGCACAGTAAATACGCACATGTATTCACGAGGATGAATGAGGCTGGCTTTAAAATTTGTTAAAAATTAGGCAGCAAAACGCGTTTTAAAGACTGTTCAGAAAGTGAAATTGCTGATTTCGCCTCCTAAAAACAAGACATGCCGCTAGTGGTACCTATGAGCGCCTGATCCAATGAAACGGTACTAACGTCTTCGGTGCTCGTAAATGCACTTTTATTACTTTTTGGTTGTGGAAAAATTTTTCCGCTTCCCAAAGGTAAAAAAGAAATGTAAATGCGAAGTATAACGACCTACCATGAAAGCTCATCCTAACATCATTCAACTGCAAGCAAAAATATGCTTCCTTTGATTGTCGCATTGTATCATTGACCATAAATGAAGATAACAGTTGCTAGCCGAAAGATAAGAAGCCACGCGAGAGCTAAAATTACACAGCTTGTCAAGCAACACCAAGTGATTATCTCAGTGACACCTGTCAAAAGCGACGAAAGCGTCTGAACTGTATGAGAGTTCACAATAAATGCGACCAGCACGACAACACGTGCGCGACTATAGAGACGGATGACGATTACAGCAAAGTACTCGTATACTCGTACAGTTACTCGTACGCATACTCGTATAGTTATTTCAAAAGCCGTCAGAGGAATATTCTGGCAGTTCAATACCGTCATTCATATTGCCACGTGCGTTTCTTATTATCACTTTTTCTGTATTCGGTTTTCGCCCACAAAGACTGTCAGCAACGCTCAGCGCGAACCGCGCCTCATTGTTCGAGATGCTTCGCGATCATTGTAGATCGTTTTGTTAAGATTGCGCGCAAGACGCGCACACTCGAGCTTATTCTAGAATTCGCGCGACAGCCAGCGACAACGCTGGAATATTTGATGGCACATGTTTAAATGCCGACGCGCTTCACCGGTTGTCAGTTGATCGACGCTCGACGCTCTGTCCGCCGCTATCAGTGTATTGCTGTAGTTTGACTTTCAGTTTCTCGGCCACAAGTTCGGCCAAATAAAGTTTCATCTCGGACGTGTTCACTGCTGCCTTCGTCGACGTCACGACCACGTGACATCTGGTGGAGGTGCTTCCCGGTCCATGTACCGAACGCCCCCCTCGAGCCGTGCGCCGAGCTCACACCGTCAAAAAGACATCGACGCCAACCAGCGGGCCAGCCGCAGGCAGCAAGGTCTCCCACCTGAATACGGACCCCTACCCGACAAGACCAAGACCGCGAACGAGGACGACATGCACAATGACGACCACGATGTCCCCTGCAGCGATTGTGATGCAGCCACCCAGAGAGCCGCCGACCTTCTATGGAGTGCCAAACGACGACCCCGAAACCTGGCTTGAGACGTTCGAAAGGGTCTCAACATTCAACAACTGAGGCTCCGAGGACAAGCTGCGCCACGCCTACTTTTACTTGGAAGACGCAGCTAGGACCTGGTTCGAGAATCGGGAGTCCACCCTTCGAACCTGGGACGTCTTTCGCAGCGCTTTCCTGGAGACGTTCGCGAGCGTCGTCCGAAAAGGAAGGGCCGCAGCCTTGCTGGAGACATGGGTCCAACTACCAAACGAAAGCGTGGCCATCTTCGCAGAGGAAATGACCCGACTGTTTCGCCACGCTGACGCTGCCATGCCTGAGGACAAGAAAGTCGCTTCCTCATGCGAGGGGTAAAGCAAGCGCTCTTCGCTGAGCTGATGCGGAACCCACCATCGACGGTCCAAGAATTCGTCTCAGAGGCGACCACGATTGAGAAGACGCTGGAAATGCGCAACCGCCAATATAATCGCCGATTGATTCAAGACAGCCCAGCTGTTAATGCCCTCGGCTCCGACGACCTGCGTGAAACGATCAGAGCCATCGTGCGGGAGGAGCTTCGCAAGCTCTTACCTTCGGCGCAGCCTCAAGTGGACTCGATCGCAGATGTCGTTCGATCAGAAATCCAGCAGTCGCTGGGCAACCTTGAACCGCCACTGCCTCAGCCGCAAGCCATGAGCTACGCTGCTGCAGCCCGACGCAACGCCCCCCCCCCCTGCTCGCCCACGTCAAGACGCCGCGCTGCCGCAGCAGTTCGGCCGCCAGACGCCAACACCATCGACGCCCTACCGTCCTCCTGTCGCCCAGCGCTATGGCGCGCGCTACACGCCAAGGAAGACCGACGTTTGGCGCGCCCCTGACAACCGCCCGCTCTGCTACCATTGCGGGGAGGCCGGCCACACGTACCGCCGCTGCCAGTACCGACAGATGGGGCTACGCGGTTTCGCCGTCAACGCGCCGCACCCGCAGCCAGGTGAACGGCCTCGCGACATCGACGACTACCTCACCGGAACACAGTGGCAAACGACGACCTTCCCGCTCGCTGTCTCCCGGCTGCTACATGTCACGGCACCGCCGGCAGTACACTGGCCCAAACCGGGGCCGGTCGCCTAGCCCGTATCTGGGAAACTAAGGGCAGCAACCGATGGAGGTGTGGTTGCTGTACGACGAAATGTCGAAGATCTTCCGTGGCCGCCGACGACGACAACGCGAGGAGACCTGCAGAACACGACGCGAAGCCGACGAAGCCCTACCGATGAAACCTCGCGGACCGAAGAAGACGTGACGACGCAGCATGGAAGCACTGCAACAAATCGTCGCAGCCGTGATCCGACGCCGCGACCTAACCGCAACGCAAGGTCACGCACTAGCGACATCGACGTTCTCATGTACGGCCACAACGTCACCGCTCTCGTCGACATTGGGGCCGACTATTCCGTCGTCAGTGGTCCATTCGCCACCAAGCTGAAGAAAGTAAGACCGCTTGGAGTGGACCCGAAATCCGAAGAGCTGGAGGCCACCTGATAACGCCGATTGGTGTCTGCACGGCGAGAGTCACCATCAATAAGCGGACTTATCGTGCGAGCTTTGTAATCCTACGAAACTGCTCCAGGGATGTAATACTTGGAATGGACTTCCTAAGTGATCATGGCGCCGTCATCGACCTGAGGTATGAGTCGATAACACCAACCTCAGTCAAAGCGCTCCCGCCCCACGCGACACCATGGAACCATGCATTGAATGGAACAGAAGAGCAGGTGACCGTTCCGCCGCGCTCCAGCTTATTATTTCCGTCGGCACCGAAAAAACCGCGAACCTTGAAGGCGTCATCAAGGGTGATCAGCACCTGCTCCTGAAGCGTCAGATTTGCGTCGCAAGAGGCATAGCCGAGCTGCGTGACGGCAAAGCAAAGGTAGTGCTGACAAACTTCAGCCACCAAGATAGGCACCTCAACATTGGTACGACGGTCGCCTACATCGACGAATTCGTGGACGCCAGCAACGCTTTCGCCCTCTTTGATGCTACAGAACCTGCTTCGAAGGATCGACGTCCCGAACCAGATTTCGACGTCAACCCCAGCCTTCCGAAGGTCAAGCAAGACCAGCTCAAGACCCTGCTCCTGCAATACAAGGACTGCTTTTCATCGTCGTTCAGACTTCGGCAGACACCGGTCGCAAGACATCGCATCATAACAGAAGAAAGTACCAGGCCACTTCGTCAGAGCCCGTACAGAGTTTCGACTCGAGAACGTGAGGCGACAAAGAAACAAGTCGACGAAATGCTACGCGACGACATCATCCAGCCTTCAAAAAGTCCGTGGGCGTCACCCGTGGTGTTACTGAAGAAGAAGGATGAGACCCTACGTTTCTGCGTCGATTATCGACGCCTGAACAAAATCACGAAACAGGATGTGTACCCTCTCCCACGTATACACGACGCCCTAGATCGCCTCCACAACGCGAACTACTTTTCTTCGATGGACCTCAAGACCGGCTACTGGCAAATCGAAGCCGAAGAGAGAGACCGAGAAAAGACTGCCTTCATAACGCCGGACGGCCTGTTCGAGTTCAAGGTCATGCCCTTCGGTCATTGCTCGGCACCTGCGACTTTCCAGCGAGTCATGGATGCAGTGTTAGCTGGCTTGAATTGGCAAACTTGCCTTGTTTACTTGGACGACGTCGTTGTGTTTTCCTCGAACTTCGACGAACACCTCCAGCGCCTTGAATCCGTACTTCAAGCAATCAAGAACTCCGGGCTCACCCTGAAGCCAGAAAAGTGCCGCTTCGCGTACGAGGAGCTCTTGTTTTTGGGTCACGTGATCAGCAAGACTGGAGTGCGCCCAGACCCGCAGAAAACAGCTGCCATCGCCGCGTTCCCGCCGCCCACCGACAAGAAGGCCGTGCGCCGATTTCTCGGCTTGTGCGCCTACTACAGACGCTTTGTCAAAGACTTTTGACGGATTGCCGAGCCACTAACGCAGCTCACGAAGACCGACGTCGAATTCAGGTGGCAAACAGCGCAAGTCGAAGCATTTCATGAACTGAAACGACGCATGCAGACGCCTCGGATACTTGCGCATTTCGACGAATACGCCGATACGGAGATTCACACCGATGCAAGCACCGTAGGACTCAGCGCCGTCCTTGTGCAGCGGACGGACGGACTGGAAAGGGTTATCAGTTATGCTAGCCGGTCGCTGTCTAAGGCAGAGGCCAACTGTTCTACAACAGAAAAGGAGTGCCTCGCCATCATCTGGGCTACGTCAAAGTTTCGACCCTACCTCTACGGCAGGCCCTTCAAAGTTGTGAGCGACCATCACGCCTTGTGTTGGCTAGCTAACTTGAAGGACCCTTCAGGGTCGCCTCGCACGGTGGAGCCTAAGACTTCAAGAATTTGACATTACCGTCGTGTACAAGTCCGGAAGAAAACACTCCGACGCCGACTGCTTGTCTCGTGCCCCCGTCGACCCACCACCGCCCGACGACCAGGATGATGACAGCTTCTTGGGAGCCATAAGTGCCGACAACTTCGCCGTACGAGAGCAAGCGGACCCAGAACTCATGGGCCTTGTGGAATACCTCGAGGGCAGGACTACCGTTGTTCCGAAGGTATTCACGCGGGACTGACGTCGTTTTTCTTGCGCAACGGTGTTCTCCTAAAGAAGAACTTCTCACCGCTTCGAGCCGATTGCCTTCTCGTGGTAACCTCGACATAGCGGCCAGAGGTCTCCAGGCTCTGCACGACGACTCGACGTCTGGACACCTGGGTGTTTCTCGCACGCTAGCAAGGATACAGGAGAAGTACTACTGGCCGCGCCTTTCGCCGACGTCCCCCGTTACGTAAAAACCTGCCGGGACTGTAAGCGACGCAAGACACCGCCCACTAGGCCAGCCGGACTTCTACAGCCTATCGAGCCACCTCGGCCGCCGTTCCAGCAAATAGGGATGGACATACTGGGGCCGTTCCCACGTCCAATACCGGAAACAAGTGGATCGTCGTGGCAAGCTGACTACCTCACCCGCTACGCCGAGACAAAGGCCTTGCCCAAAGGCAGTGCCGCCGAGGTAGCCAAGTTCTTCGTGGAGCACATCGTCTTGCATCATGGCGCCCCAGAAGTCCTCATCACAGACAGAAGTACCGCCTTTACTGCGGACCAACTCAGGCGATCTTCAAATACAGCGAGGCGAGCCACCGCCGCACCACCACCTACCACCCGCAGACCAATGGCCTCACCGAGCGTCTAAATAAGACCATCGACGACATGCTGGCCATGCACGTCGACGTCGAACAAAGACATGGGACGCCATCCTTCCGCACGTGACCTTCGCGTACAACACCACCGTAGAAGAAACGACGCAGATGACGCCATACAAGTTGGTCTACAGACGGAGCCCGGCAAGGACGCTCGACGCCATGTTACCAAACGTGACCGACGGGGAAAACATCGACGTGACCACCTACCTACAGCGCGCCGAAGAAGCACGACAGCTCCCCGCCTACGGATCAAGAACCAGCAGACGACTGACAGCCGCCGCTACAACCTTCGACGACGCTACATGGAATACCAATCCGGTGACCGTGTATGGGTATGGACGCCAATACGCCGACGGGGACTTTGTGAGAAGCTTCTTCGACGATACTTCGGACCGTACAGGGTACTTCGACGCCTCGGCGCACTCGACTGCGAGGTTGTCCCTAATGGCATTACGAGCTCTCAGCGGCGCCGTGCGCGACCTGAAGTCGTCCATGTCGTGCGCCTCAAGCCATATTACGCACGTTAGTGAATGTGAGGACTGTACTTTTGTTTGTTCTTTATTGTACTTTCTTGCTTTATTCTTGTTATTTATTATTGCATGTATTGCCCCCCCCCCCCCTGTTCTAAGCATCGGGACGATGCTTTTTCAGAGGGGGGCATTGCCGCGTGCGTTTCTTATTATCAGTTTTGCTGTATTCAGTTTTCGGCCACAAAGACTGTCAGCAACGCTCAGCGCGAACCGCGCCTCATCGTTCGAGAAGCTTCGCGATCATTGTAGATCGTTTTGTTAAGATTGTTTTGTTAAGACGGCAGCCGATATCCTGAAAGCTTTCCGTGAATGCGGCTATGGATTGAGGTTTACCCTTGAGCTAGTTAAGGACACCAAGCTACAGTTTTTAGATTTATGCCTTTCATTCGAGGACAGTCATGTTTGTTGGCATTATCTTCCGAAATCGCAGAAACCCGTCCTTCCGTTTTCGTCCCGACACTCGAAAGTGATAAAGAACGGAATAGCGTATTCCGCCCTGAAGTCTGCTTTGGCAAAGTCTTGCGAACATGGCATGGAGCGTAGTTTCTTAACACAGATCCAAAGACTTCAACAAGCGGGTTACCCTGACAGTGTGCTGTCTAGTTGCAGTGAGAGGCTATCGAGATGGGTAAAGGGTCAGAACCATTATAACAAATGTGGCAATAAGCAGAGATACGAAAAGGTAACAGTGTTACCTTATGTACACAAGCTATGTCATGGTCTGAGTAATGTAGGCAATAGGTACGAGGTTAAGACAGTGTTCTCTGCTCCAAATGAATTTCCGGGAATCTGTCCTCTCGTTTGGAGAAAAATAGAGCACAGTAGCGTGTTAAGTGAAGGCTGTGGAACGAACCATGTAAAGTCTACGTATGTGCCAAGGTAAATGTAAATGGTAGCGAAGCTTCCATAGAAGCCCATACGTTCAGAAAATGGCTGCTCATCAGCTGCTCATGGGGTTTAGCGCCATCTGTCTGAGGAGGGAACACTTCCGGCGGAACAAAAATTAAGCGGATGTGATGCAATATCCGGTAAAAAAGTGACGTCATTTTGTTGTCACTAGCGCGAAATTTGACCTCAAAATATTTTTCTTAGGCCCCTCATCGCTAAGGACTCGCGCTACGGCGAGCCGGCAAGCCCTTGGCGAGTGCGCTTGAAGCCAACGCTAGCTAAACTAATATCGACCCGTGACTAAACAGCGGTGTTTAAGTGTACCGTCGTGCAATTCGCCTTGGTTTTACCAGGAATCTTTATTCTCTGAGCTTTTATTCTGCGTTCGTGTTATCTTCCACAGCGTGAATAAAGTAGGCAACTGCGTAACTCTCATGTTTGCAGCGTTGCTTATTTGCTTCGCACATGCGCAGGGGACTTAAAGAGCGCATTGCATGTGTGCTTCAGTTCTAACGGGAAGAAAGGACGCCTGGTCACGCCAAAATAATGATATTTCAGTTTTATTCAATGATCACAATAACGCAATGTAACACACCCTACACAATGAGCAACAAATGTCATAATAAGTACAAAAAGTGTGTACACTACGTGCACTATGTTTTGCCTTTTGTTCCGATAAATTAACCTTACGTGTAACGTATCAACACATGCGAATTGTACCGCTACAGATAACTTAGCGATCTGCTCACCGATAGCAGGAAATAAAGTTGGCACTGCGTGTTCACGAAGGAAACCGGGCAGCAGGAATACTGATTCATGAAATCCAGCAAGCACACTACTCCGAACCGTTGCGCCGGTGTCTTATCTAGAAGAGAGGGCTCGCCAGGTATACGCCTGTTGCTATTGCATCCTTGGAACACCACATCGTTTCCGCCAGGAGCGAGGAAAGCGTTCGGCGTGAAATGTTAGCCGCGTCGTGCCGTTGCCCGTTGAACACCGCAGCCAACACGTTCACCAACGATGAAACGCACCTCGCAACTTCGCAAACCCTAAAATGAAATTCTCACCACAATAATTCACAGAACGCATGCAAGTGCGAAACACCAGAACACGTGAGGGGGCGTATCGTTGCAGAAGAACTTACGAGCGCGCCTTTCGATGCACCGCAAGGGCTGCACTGAATAACAATGACGTGCGCCTCTCTTCAGCGGGCGCTAAGAAAAGGCTTTTTGTAATAATTAAACACTATCATACATTCTTGGCACATTGCACCTACATAATATTGTTCAGAAAATAAATGTAATTTGTAAAACATGAAGATTGCGTCGCCCTTGAATAAAACTTGGTTTTTCGGTATTAGTGTTTGTTCCCTCCAAACATAGTCGCGCTTCAACCGCAGCACCCATAATTCCCCTTGCGTGTGTCATTGGCAATAGGTTCTGAACCGCTTTTCGCCCGAAGCTTCGCGACCTATTTGAATCGACCTTGTATGTGCCGTGTAAGTGCAGGGTCGTCTACCAGATCCCAATTACTTGCGGGAATTCTTACGTGGGGCAAACAGGCAGATGTTTAAATGTACGTTTAAAGGAGCATAACCAGTCGCTGAAGAAATCGGATGCTTCGCATCTCGCGTCACACTGTTGCACGTGTGGTTGTTCTCCATTGTTTTCAGATACGAAAGTCTTGTCGTCTCACAAATGCAAGGTCACTCGACAGGTGACAGAAGCCTTCCATATCAAAAGAAGGGGTGACGCATGCGTCAGTCAGGCATCATTGTCACTGACGCAAAAGGAGTTTCCTTTTCTGCTGGGCACGTGTTCTGTGAAGTAATGCTTATGTTAGTGACTAGATTACCTACTTTTTTATTTTTTATTATTATTTTTTTTGCTTCTGCACAAGGCTTTTACTTGTCTTTCTTGTTCTTGTTTTCTTGGTTGTTCTTTTCAAATAAATTTTTTAGTTGCGAGTCAGCGTTCGTCCTCTGTGAATGTTCCTTCTTAGTCTGTCTTTTAGCGCCGCATCAAGAATGCATTTGTACCAACTAGCCCAACTTTCTATCCTGTTGTTAGATCGAGACGCAGAAGATGAAAGGGACTGTCTACCGCTCGGAAAAAATTTTCCGATTTTGGTGAAAATGAGAAGATCATTCGTCATATCGGCGACAACGAGCACGCTTTTGCCCCATAAAAAGTAATTAGATTTTTATTTTGATGTTTAAAAACGTGAAAGAATGACCGCTAGCGTCACCCAACAGCGATGTGGTCAGTCTACTGGCAGGACAAGAAATCCTCGCAGGTAGTCTCATTTTGCTTAAAAACAAGCATGTAAACTTGAAATTGTATTTTACGCACTTGAGGCAGCTTTCGGTTGCGTCAGAGACCATTTTTTGCTTTTTCTTTTCTCACGCATCCCAAAAGGCGCCCGGTGGCGCTGCTTGCGGCGCCGTCTTCGATTTCGTCTGCTTCAACTCATGTGCTATGCCATGCGGCCCTCCGCGCTGGTCGCACTGTGCCGCTGTATTGTTGTTAGGATGTCTCATATGTGCTGTGCTGTGAAGGCGTGCATTTATAATCTCTTTTCGATGAACCAACTTGGCTTGGATTGCGGCAGCAGTGCTAAAATAAACGCATAGACTGCGAGAACAGCAAAACAAGTGTTCTGTAATCATATAATAAGGCTTCATTTAACAGCTAGCGCGCTGAAAACGACTGTTATATTGATTACAATAGTGTCCAGCAAAAATAAATTAATTTTACAGAAATCACATATGCTGTCGGTTTTGATTCTTACCGGCTATACAATCGTCATCGCGTCCACCAACCAGTGTTGTGGGCATGTTTCACGCCAGTGGAAGAAGACCGAACGCAGATAGAAAAATTCTGTTTTAAAAATTAATACTCACTTTCCAAGGAAACCGCTGCAAGGTTGGACACTTGAGACGGTACGCTTTCTATAGGCCTGCCTGGCTGCCCAGGCGGCGCTGCGAAAGCGGTGCTAAAAAGTGCCCCCTACGACAAGTTCGTTGGTTTCGAGTAGTCAGACTGGCGGCCGCATGCAGCAGTAAGCTCAGATGCACAATGGAGCCGCTGCTGTCGGTTGTGCTGCGCTTTGGATTTCGGCCAATTTCTGGCGTGGCTGAGTTCTTCAGGCCAAAGGCAAGAAGCTCGTCTACGCCAAGTATGTTTACGACGTGCGGGAGATTGAAGGGACCGTTTCGGCGCTCTGTAACTCGCAAGTGCAGCGAATCTCACACGACGTTGAACTCGAGGTAAGTTCTACGAGGCATGCTCGCGCGATTAGTGACAGTGCATAAACTAAAGGCTCTGATATACTCCAGCGTAACGTCGACGAGCGCGCGCGCGCGTCACGGCGACGTTACGTCAGCAAAAAACAGCCCTCTATAGTCCGGCGTCGGCTGACCGCCGACGCGGCCGATGGCTGCTGGCGCGCTCGGGCGTCGCTCGGCGCCGAATAGATCCTGCTGCATTTAGCGCCGGCCGCGCCGGACTCGCATGTACAGGAAATGCTTCGCGGGCTGTTTCGTCGGTTTCCGACAGGTGGCGAGGGCGTTCTTCGCTTTACTGCGCATGCGCTCCTCTAGATGCGCTCGCACCGGCGCGTTGGAGCCGGCTCGACTGTAGCGGAGACCGACTTGCGCCTGGCGTAGCGTCGCCGGCTCCGCGTGACGAAACGCAACGTCCTCGCGGGTATAGAGTTTCCTAAAATGACCTAGAGGGAACTCTGGCGCTGCGATCGTTCAGCCACCGTGGGAATGATGGGTAGTACACGGATTTGCCTAGTCTTCGTGCTTGTGGGCTTCGAACGCACTTGTGGCTTTGTTTATTGCTATGTTTTGGTTTTCTTTTGGATAAAAGAATGGATCGTTGTGAACTTCGTGACCAGATTTGAATCCGTGGGCCTAAAGAAGTTAAAGTGGTGAAGTGAAACTGCTGATTTTTGCTGAACTTCGTTTTGCGACAAAGCGGATGCAGGCGACGCGGAGCCAAACGGAGCCGAAAGAACGAAGTTTAGACAAATCCGTGTACTACCCATGATTCCCATGCTGGCTGAAGCGCGATGCATTGCAGCTCCCATAGACACTAGCGCCAGAGTTCCTTCTAGTAGGTGTTGTAGGAAACTCTATGCTCGCGGGCGCTCGCGTCGGACGTCGGAGTATAACAGAGCCTTAAGAGATTGCTGTTAAGAAAGCCGAAATGGTTTGCATTACACGACGAAACGGACTCAAGAAAGGTCCAGTGACGAAGGCTAGCCGTCGGCGGCCCGAATGAGCGCATTCGCGCCGTGTGCCGTTTTCTGCCGCATTCAGTCGCAAACACACATTTGCACCATGCCCGGTCGTGATTTTTAACATTTGCTTCCAGGGAATTCGTCAAATTCTGTCAGCGTGCGGTGGCGGTCGAGGAGCGACGGCGTGCAATGTTTGTTGTGTGGCGAAGCGGGGTTATTGTCCGGAAATTAAAAGTGGCGCTCTTTTCTGCGCCTCACAGTGAGCACGGCTCACAGTACAGGAATAAAACGAGGAGCTAGCGGTTTAGGAGGCGCACTACAAATAACGAGCTTCCTTCCACATTTTCGCCGAACCTAGACGAGCCCACACTGCTTTCTCCTGTGGTCAGTGCATCAAATTATGGTATGAGCTTTTTTTTATTGCTGTACAAAGGTGAATTCTTTTAGCGGAAATGCCCCCTCCGCCTCATTTTACTTACCATGGCGTGTTAACCCCGCTAAATTTAAAGATAACGCTAGTCGTTTTTTTTTTACTTTTGAAAACGTTTGCCATGGTTCGTCCACCCACACGGTAAATATTTCTGACCGAAACAAACAGCAAGAAAGGGCAATTGAAGTAAACAATGAAAACAAAAGGAAGCAAGAAGTGATGTAATTAAAAAAAGTCACAGTTTTGCCGTGAGGGCGAAGCAATGAATGCGATAGCAAGACACTAATGCTATACGAAGTGAGGCTCGCCAATGGATACTCTCAGTTTGAACAGCGCTCCTGTTGAAAAGGTGGCCGAAGCAGCGAAGGAAACTAGCGTGCTTCAAGTGTCGAGCTGTGACACTTGATAGTTCGCGCTCATCTTCTGTTTGCTCGTTTAGCGGCGTCCCTTGAGATCGAGTGACTTCCGTACGCTCCGTAACATGAGCGCGGACATCACGGCGAAAGCTCGAAACATCTCTGCTCCCCTCACCACGAGAAAACCGCGCGAGCAGACAGCGGAAGGGCAAGGTTCTCCCTGCGCAAATATAAGAAACGCGCGAGCTCGCCGACTACTTTTAATTGCGCCCGTCGCGCTCCCCGCGCCATCTCTCTGGTAATGAAGAAACGCTTATAAACGCCTGCCGTCTCTGACTGCTGCCAGCGCTAAAGGGTGTGTATATAACGCTCGCTGTTAGCTGCCTGAAGGATCTGTGCTTTCTGGCGTAGTGGTTAGCGCCACGCGCTGCGGAACAAAAGGTCGCTGGTTCGATTCCGCGCTTCGGAAGCATTTTTCTGAATTATTTTTCTTTGGGACTTTGATATATATATATATATATATATATATATATATATATAATGTTGTTATACATATATGGTGCATGACGACGGCGATGGCAAAATCCAGCAGAGACTGTCCATATAATTGCTGTCGCAATAAAACAAAATGAAGTAATACAATGAAAATTTAAGTGTAGGTAGTACAATGCAGCAGCCAATATTTTATAAAAATAAATGAAACTTCGCTTTTATTGATGCACAATACAATGATGAATTGTTTACAAATTCTTTGATACTACTGCAGTTTGCGGTGCCTGAACTACACTGCTAAGCTGGTGGTTTACTCTCAAAGGGCGCACACCTCTCATTCTGTAAGCAATACAACAACAACAAAATAATAATAATAATAATAATAATAATAATAATAATAATAATAATAATAATAATAATAATAATAATAGTAATATAATCTGGGGTTTAACGTCCCAAAACCATGATATGATTACGAGAGACACCGTAGTGGGGGGGGGGGGCTCCTGAAATTTCGACCACCTGTGGTTCTTTAACGTGCACCTAAATCTAAGTACATGGGCCTCAATCTGTAACTAATATGTGCATTAATGTTGGCTTTTCATCCTACAGCTCGCACCTAACCGAACTATTGTGTCCAGGAAATGCTCCTGTAGAGCAGGGTGCCTTGGTAAATGCAAGCATACTGCAGCTGTTGTTCTGTGGCTGAATGACGAAAGGTCACCATGTACAGACCTTCCACAGGCCTGGGGTCACCCAGCCCAAAAACCGAACATTGATGCGAAGGAGTCCATTGAAAAACTGTTTAAACGTAAGTTTCAGCCTTTTTTTCCCGCCATGATCGGTTTCGCTTTTTCCTGTTCGGCAACACCACTGAGGTCTGCCGGCCCGCTTCCAGCAACTGTATGACCTCAATTGCTCGTATACTGCAGGCAGCACAGAGGTTTTCATTGGAGGCAGGAAACCTGATTGGATCCCACCATCACACTAATTCAATTTCAGTGTATTTGACTGCCCGCACAATGAAATTAAAAAAAAAATGCTGCACTGAATTCTGCGCAAAATGCAGAAAAACAAGAAATGATTGAAACTGAAAAAAGGCATCTCATGAAATGCAACTCAGTTACCTGCAGAAAATGAGAATGTGAAGCACCAATATGCCAGCATACAATGTAATGACTGCTGCAGAGCATTCAGCAATGAAGCTGAGGTTATCCCGATGGGACTTTTCTGCGGGGATGACGGAAGCAGAAAAAGAATTCTCGTCAAAAGTAGTGTGCTCTGAGGAGGAGGCACACTCAATCGCACTGAACACAGTTTTGCAAGCAGGCTGTCAAAGGTACATGTCTAATTTCATGAAGTTGCATGTGCTTTATCCCAAGTTACATCCATTGAAATTCCTGGTATGTGATAAATAAGTACAGTGCCTAATCTCTAATATCTCAAGTGTCAATCAATATCCAGGTGGCACAATGAGCGAAGAGTGTGGCTGCCAAGTTCCACTGCCCGTGCCGGGGTAGCCCGAAGGCTGCCATTTGACACGCTCATCAGCAACTTCTTCGAGGAAGGCAGTTTTTTGGCAAGGGTGTCATGCATGGTAAGCTGAGCACACTGTGAGCTGAGTTATTGTGTTCAAGTAGTGAATGCTTGAAACCTACAGTATGACACTTCCTGGAAAAAATAAGTTTTTCTTCAATATTATTTTTCTAAAGAAGCCTGCTCAATTCAAAAGTTTAAGCCAAGGATAAGCAGAAAAATATCTATTTTAGGTTGAAGTTATGATGACACAAGTTTGGATCAATAAAAAAACTTTATCTTTTTCTTTCAGGACGGAAGACAGAGGCCATAGCCCGGGCAGCCTTCGAACAAAAGATTGGACAGTCAGTTTTACAGGTGAGTGATAATCCTCACTGAAAGCTTAGGATTGAGTGCCAGTTCTGCTATGAAAAATCTAATACCTCATCAGCAGTGCAACGCTGCTGTCTATTATAAACTGCGAATCGCTATAACTGCAACTTAGTATACATACATGCAGACAGTCACCGCATAAAAATGGAGAGAAACATTCGGCCGATCCCACGCCTTGTGGGAATCTGTTTCATGCGAAGCAGGCAGCCAGTAGTTCTATGCTGCATTATTTGGCTTTGAGCCAAGTGTTATGAGGTGGATCGACGTGTTTTTATTGCGATAGCAATTATATGGACAGTCTCGGCTGGATTTTGCCGTCGCCGTCATGCACCGTATATGTATAAGTGTATATATATATATATATATATATATGCCCCAAAGAAAAATAATTCCGAAAAATGCTTCCGAAGCGCGGCATCGAAGCAGGGACCTCTTGCTCCGCAGCGAGTGGCGCTAACCACTACGCCACGAAACGCAGATCCTCCGCGTGGCTAACGGCGAGCGTTATATACACACCCTTTACCGCTGGACGGACTCAGAGACGGCCGGCGCTTATAAGCGTTTCTTCATTAGCAGCGAGATGGCGCTAGGAGCCCGACGGGCGCATTTAAAAGCCGTCGGCGAGCTCGCTCGCTTCTTCTTATATTTGCGCAGAGAAAACCTTGCCCTTCCGCTGTCTGCTCGCGCGGTTTTCTTGTGGTGAGGGGAAGAGGGATCTTACAATCTTTCACCGTGATGTCCGCGCTCATGTTACGGAGCGTACGAAACTCATCTTAGAAGAACTTCTTGTTGGGCGAGTTGGTGCATGACTTATTGTAGGGTATGTGCGCAAAGCTCCGAGCTTCGTCTGAGCTTTGCGCACATACCCTACGGTATGAAACTCACTCGAGCTCAAGGGACGCCGCTAAACGAACAAACAGAAGATGATCGCAAACTATCAAGTGTCAGCTCGACACTTGAAGCACGCTAGTTTCCTTCGCTGCTTCGGCCGCCTTTGCATCAGGAGCGCTGTTCAAACTGTGAGTATCCCTTGGCGAGCCTCACTTCGTATAGCATTAGTTTCTTGCCATCGCATTCATTGCTTCGCCCTTGCGGCGAAACTGTGACTTTTTTTTAAATGGAGCAGTCATGTGCAGATCGTAGGCTTACAGGCATGCCGACTACACTGACGTTTAAATGGTAACTTATGGTCTCACGTAACGTAAGCACTAACATTAGAGCACAGACGTCTGCGTTACCAAAACGGAGTGCGCGCTACGGTGCTAACCGCAATATCATACGTGGTGTTAGCCACGATACCATGCGCTACAATATCACGCTATGGTGCGATAACGATACGTAACTTTCGTTAGCGTATTCCTCTGAGGTCGAGCAACGCTTGAACATAGCTTGCTGAACCATAGGAATACAAATGTAATGTTTGTTTATTAGACTGCTATAAAAGCGAAGCCAACCCTGGAACCACAACTAACGTGATCCGAACATGACACCTGCATCATATCAGTACATATGTAGTGCTTATTGCTTTGTAATAAAATTAGATAGCCAGCACTACAACCAACGTTATGGTTTCAGACGGCCTTTTTCCAAAGCAGTTTATAGATGTGGCGTGGTTATGTGGTAGAATACCTGGCTACCTTGCAGAAGTTTTGGGTTCGATTCCTGCTGGGATCCTAATTTTTATTCTTTGCATTCGTTTGGTCAACGCTGCCTGTGTCGGTTTTTCTTAACGCTGTCGAATTCAAATTACCAATGCCTTTTGTCGCCGTTGCTGGGCAGATATAAACTATCACCTGTGGCTCATACCTGTATACCACGGCCCGTGGAATCCCGGTATGTGCCACACGTGTCTGGAGGAAAGGGTTTGATGATGTATGCGGCATGATTTTCACGTTATTCATGTCATGACCAGACAGTCAAACCCTGTTACCCTCCCCATACCAATTTTGGTCTACACTAAGTTAAGGAGGCGATCACGAGAGCACCCGGACGTAGGCGGCTAGGTAGATAGAACCGCTCAAAGTGCGTTAGGTCCGCAGGGAAATGCTTCGCATTTAATACTAAGGCTGCAACATGTGTGTGTCCCCATAAGCGAAAAAAGGTTGCCTTGCAATTGCAAGCGAATTGTCCTGATGTCTAGTATTTATGCAGTGCATGAGTCACTACAGCTCTGAAGTGGTGCATAACGGCTCTTGCCATAGTACAGGCGTGTAGTGTCATCGCATTGTTTTACTAAATCACATAACTGTCCTCTTTGATATGCAGGTTGGACTCATCGTGCACCTGACACAACCGTGGCTATGCGCCAGCCCAGATGGCCTTTTAAAAGTTGGTGACAACACGACACTGCTAGAAATAAAGTGCCAATATTCAAGAAAGGATGATATAATCATCGACGCAGAAAAGGAAATCAGTTTTGTGAAGTACATTGTGCACGAAGCAGGTCAGCTCAAGCTGAGGAAGCGGCACCCGTATTACACGTAGATACAGCTCTCTATGTATGTGAAAAACGTGCACGAGTGCTTCTTTTTTGTATACACAAATAAGCACAGTGTAACCATAGTAGTTCCCATAGACGATGGGTTCCTCTGCGAGGCTGTTCCAAAGATGGAGTATTTTTACTTCAACTATTACCTTAAACACCTTGTGTAGTCGTAGCTTCAGGTACCACTTTTGTACACATGTAAATAAAGTTTGTTGCTTAGACAGATGTTCTTTTTTCTTCCAGCAGCAGTGTTGTTCACAACACCAGTAGTTATAGTGCATCTGAGAACTGTCATGACATAGCTAGTAAATGCAAACAGCTTGACTAAAAAATAACGCGCAAACATTTTCGCAGTTAATGTGTTTGAAAACACATGCATGCCCGCTGCTTTGCTTGCCAGCCTTTTTCTCTGTAGATAAGTGGTGTATGAATTACATTTGGGGTCCTTACATAAAAGTACAGCATCTAGCATCACTATTACTTGAGCGTTCTTTTTCACCACTTGTAATCACTATGAAATGTTAAAAATCTCTGCTGGCCTTCACAATTTCAGTTAATACAAAAAGTACCTTTGAGATTTCCTCGCCATTTGCCTATTATCCTTTTATTACTATTTAGTAAATTAGTAAAGTAGGTATATAAACAATTGAATGAAAATTTCTTAAAGGTGTCACGCAAAATGCACATGGGATGACTATTACAGTAAATAATAACTACAGTTACACTTAATTTGCAAAATAACACATAGGTTTAATGGAGGACATAGCTGTAAATGCATCAAGTGAATGCAGTGAGCCCTGGGTGATAACTCAAAACGCTCCCCACTAAAGCATAAATGAAAAAATATCAGTGAGAAGCAAGCAACAAAATATGTGATATTCTGTAAGATTCGAGCACAGGACCTTCAGTACGGAAGGCACTAGGACATGGATGCGTGTGCCTAATCTGAATTCTCTTTAGTGCTGAGATTCACAACGCACTTTCATTTGGCAACAAGTGCATGAGCCCTGCTGATTTGACACTTCATACGTGCCTAGAGGTGCAACAGACTAGTTTGCACAATGCATCACATTAGGTAGATGCCAAATAAATTCAAGTCTGCCAATATTCTAAGCAAGCTCACACTTCACGAACTGATTATAGGGGTTGAAGGTTCGCCAAGACACAGCACATGTGAAAAATTTCCTTCATTGATGGAATGAGCTTAATGGGTACATGTTTTAGTATGTCGTACAACTTAATTCTCTGAATTTCTCTCTGCATGGATACGTACAGAAGCAATGGTGTAAGTTTGCTCCATTTCTTGAGGAGTGAATGGAACATTGCCTCCAACTGAGAAAGGAGGCATGATCATAACTCCCTTGCTGGCAAGATGTGTGCGTATGCCAGGAAATCCTTTGTCCGCCAAAATCATGTCGCCTTCCTCAACAATGTTTAAGAAGCCAGACTCCAATGTGACATGAGTGTCGGAAGAGCGTCCAGCGTACGGCTTTGATGCAAACACAACCATGCCATTAGGTGTGATACCAAAAATTTAAGTGTGTAGCACCCTTTGTATTGAGAAAAAAAAGCATATGCTGCTGCCTAATCTCAGAAGGTGCCTCAGTCGTCATCTCGGTGCAATCAATTATTAATGTGCATTCAGGATAATTTTTCCTGAAGCAAGCCGGCTGTGCAATCTTTATGTCGTCAATAGGTGGCTTATAGATCCACTCTCCGGTTGCTTCAGCCAAGGTGTACAAAACAGAAAAAAATGCGCGGCTTGCAGTGCTTTTATGTGTACCAGAAATGACAGATAGAGCACTGAATGATATACCAAGTTTCATCTTCATGAGAAACATCAGCAACTTATTCTCAATCGTTATGTCTGTGCTTCTGTCCCTAACTGTCGGAAGCATGCTGAGCAATAATGCAAAATCATTTTCTTCCACACCACACAAACTACGAAGTGCACCTGCGTTGCCTGTTATACTGCTGTAGCCTATAAAGAAGCATGTTATTGAGGATGGTCCAACAGCAGCTGTCCGCACAAGTTGCTGATCAGTTTGTACAGATGATTCATGCATGCGAGTGTCTGCCGAAATGTATCTGCTTGATTCAGAACACAAGGATTGAGGCACCCTTGGTCATCTGCAGGTAATTCGCTTTCTTCCGGGTCTACAGGCTGAAAAAATATCAAGGTCGCAAAATATAACCCCTTTGGTGATGAGTATTTCAACGCATAGAAAAATTTGAGCATCTAGCTGCAATATCTTGAGTAATATATCACAATATAAAAGGAATGTGCGATCATCTTCAGCTTGTGCTTCCGCATTCTGCCCAGACACTTTGAAGCAATGCTAGCTGCAGTGCCAAAGCTTGGCGTCTCGCTAATTTGTTGCTCATGGTGTGATGAGGTCTCTTGTTCCCTTTTCTTCCATCTAAGTATTACAGACAGCACTTTAGAAAGCCAGACATAGCAGAAGAAAACAAGCAGTGTACGAGAACATGCGCAATGTTGTAACGATATATCTGACAGCAGCCTTAAGGCAGCTGAAAACTGTGCTTCGGAAACATGGCACTCACCTACCAAACCTCTCAAGTCCAGTTGACGGGTCAGCTGGAAGCGGCCGGCTGTAAGCTGCCGGAAAAAATTGACACCATCTTCCCAAAGCAGTGCTGGGCAGTATCGAAGATACATGTATCTTAGATACACTTTGGGTATCTTGTATCTGTATCGCGATACGTCTCGAAAGACGAGTATCTGTATCTGTATTTCCGATACATTCGATAATGCATCGTGTATTTTAAGATACAAGATACTTCTTTCGCAACACAGCCGTGCGAAACAATAATCGCTGGCCAACACTCCGCTTCTCAAGCTGGTACTGGTGCCACTAAGTGATCTTAATAAGTCTAGGGGCAGTGACGTTATTTTTACGCCAGAGTCGTCCAGTGAGGGTAGATCAGGAAGACAAGCACGCGGACGTCTACGCCCAGCCCACGTACCTTTTGTTTTCTCGATTTCTTTTCTTTTTAGTTGCTCCAATGCCGCTACACTTGCTCATAGCCACTGTCCTGCGCCGCGTACTCCACTGCGTGCGGCGTCTATCGCGCAAATTCTGGTGTTGTTACAGTGTCGTTATTGCAGATTCTTTTGCGTCTTGATCCGTAACGAAATGTGATGCGTGCAAGAATGGGGTTGCTTTGCGTTGCGTGGATTTTACATATTAGCGATTTAAAAGATCTCAAGGATATAAGTTTGACTTGCATACATTGAATTAACTTATATGCAAACAAGATTCTAACAACTTTAGCACCACAGGTACTGATGCTAGATCTAATAGAGCAAGCGTTTACCTAACAGAAAATATCTTGGCATACGGTATTTTTCACTTCCATCTGCATTTATTCAAAGAATTTATGAAATCATAATTTGATTATTAGCACAAGGCACAAGTGCTTTCTTAGCTGTAATTTTGCGTCACATACATTACCTAGGTCTCTGCACTGTTTTTCCGGTCTGGTCACTGCAGTATGTCTTTTGTAACGCGCTCCCAAAAAAAGATTGCTGCTTTATTCTTCTAACTGTCTGCTTTATTTCTACTACTGTTTACACATTTACACGTTGCCAAGGCGATTTTGAAAACAAATATATTATTATGTGGGCGTGCCTTGAGTATACAGTACAAAATATTCTACTTACCGCTTAAGAAAATAGCGAAATTGAGTTTCCATTATAAAAATGGAAGAGCCATCTTACAGATGTTAGGAAGGGGATTCGAGAAACGTTGTTTTACTGAATGCTCCGTTTTACTCATGAGCGTCCCAACGAGCCGTTTCAGGCAATTTTCCATAGGCACTGAATTTCACATTGTCTCAACCAAGCCCTTAGCCGGGGGGGGGGGGGGCGGGGCGGCCGACTCCCGCCCCCCGAAATTTTGTTGAAGTAGGTGGTTATACCAAAAATAAGTAATGAAAATAGGTGTTTTTCTCAAATACTCAAGGTTTTCAGCAAGTGCCCCTCCCCCCCAGAAAAAATTTTTGGCTACGGGCCTGTTCTCAACAGGTAAAGCAATGTAAATGCGCTGAATGAAGCACAGACGAGAAACGTAACAAGGGACAGGACAAGTGGTGCGCAAACTTTCAACTGTTTATTTTCGCAAAAGCACGTCAAAGATATAAACAAAAAACACTGAAGATAACAAGGACTATATTGCAACGTGTTGTTCATCGAATGAGGTCATTTTGGTGCTATCATGCTCCGCATGTGTATTCCTAACTAATCTGGCGGTTGTCAATAAAGTTAAATGCTGCCTCACTGAGGGCAATAGATGCAGAGCTCACGTGATTGTGTGATTTAAACATGAAAAATGCCTCCATGATTTCGCGTGTTCTTTTAGACCTGCAATGCGCCAACGTCTGCGTTTGGTTAAAAATGGGATCACATCCGCATCTTGCGCAATGAGTAGCTAAGTGCCCTGGTGACTGCAGCATTTCTGTGGCGTACCTATGTTCTCTTAATCTTGTGTTTATGCAACGCCCAGTCTGCCCAATATAGCATTTTCCGCACGTGAACGGAATTTTGTAGACTACGCCTTCGTCACATTCTAAATATTGTTAACATGTTTGATGGTGCATTTTTTCACGAGCGTAGTTTCGGGGGGAATCATTAACTTGTTTGCAAAGGCCTTTAAGCTTCAAAGGTGCAGAGAAAACAACTTTAGCGCCATGCTTTTCCCCAATCTTTTTGAGAGCATGGGAAGTCTTGTGCATATATGGAACGACACATATGTTCCTAGTTGCTCGTTTTCTTTTGGTGCCTTCTTACTGCCAAGCAATGTTTTTAGGGTCTTTTCAGCGACAGAAGCTATTAGAGACGCCGGGTATCCGCTGTTCTTAAGCTTCGTTGCTTGTTGCACGATACTATCATTGACCTTGTGGTCACATGATCTTCTGACAGCCAGTGTGAAGCATGAGGAAGCTATGGCCCTCTTGACGAGCTTCGTATGACCTGAGTCGTACGGCAGCAGGGACTTATTGCTCCTAGTTTTATATTCCCAGCATGTATGGGACTCTTGGAAAGTTAGCTGCAAATCTAAAAATTGCAAGCTGTCGTTACTTGGCATCTCAACAGTGAATTCAAGACCTTTCGTGTGCCTGTCTGAACAATTCCAAGCTTTTATTTTTCTTTCTATGTTCCATGAAACACTACTGCGGGAAACAAATCAAGAAATCATCCACGTAACGAAAGCATTTCAAAGCCCCCGAACTGGCCAATTTTTCCTGCAAAGTTCTATCGCCTCTGGCTAAAAAAGTGTCGCATAGTGCTGGGGCCACACACGAGCCTATGCAGATTCCCTTTCTTTGTGTGTACACCTGGTCTTGGAACTTGACAAACAGCGATTCTAGGTACAGCGAAAACATATTCAAGAAATCTGAGACTTTCAGTCCGCACTGGTTCTGGAACTTGACCACTCCAAAAAGCATCGATGCGCTCTTCTACAGCTTGCAAAGCTGCACGTTGTGGAACGTTGTAGAAAAGATCTGTCACGTCGATTGAAAGGCATTTCAATGGCTGTGCTCTGCTGATAAAATCAACAACTTCATCCGAGTTTTTAACTTGGAAGGGGTCATCCAATGGAAGCACTGCTAGTTGCTGTTGCAGGAAAAAAGCTACGGCGCGTTGCCATGTTGTCCTGTCTTCCACAATTACCCTGAAAGGGTTGCCATCTTTATGTGTTTTGACTGAGAAGAAAGGTTTGAGTGTCAGCTGGGTAGCACTTTTAACTTCCTTGGCCAGTCTTTCCAACCCTGCTTTTTGACACATCTGTACGGCTTTCTTCTTTGTATCCAGGATCTTTCTGTGGTCTCGTGTTGAGAGTGTGAGGAGTGGTCGGTATCAAGAGCGACTCGATATAAAGACGTCGTGACAGTCATTTTACTCTAGCTCGAGCACGTGCCTTCCCCCAGTCGATTGCCTGTCCCCCGAAACGTGCTCAGTCAAAGCACTGGACTTAAGAATTCATTTTTTCACGTCGTAAGCGTCCTTTTGTGCGTGTGTATTAAATGTTTATTTTGGCGGCGCAGTGCCTCGTCTTTTCTACACTCAGCAACACACGGAAGGATGCTGCAATTCCCTTTAAGACACTTAAAACGCACTCGTAGCGCCATTTGATCGTCTTTCGTGCACTTGAACCCTCACTGACATTAATTTCGGTTGCGCAAAGAAATTAGACTAAGACACAACATAGGACACGTAGACAGGACGGGCGCTAGACGTCAACTGACTTTACTGCACGGAAACATACAAAAACCCGTAGCACAGGCGCGCACGCGCTACATCACTCTACGAGGGCTCTTTTTTTGGTCAGTGTGTCTTTAATTTTCATTGCGCTGCCGAACTGAATGCCAGTGGCCACAGCTAACTAGCCCTTATTACCGTCTTAAACCCTTACCCGTGCACTTAAAACTACCGCAGCAGAGATTGAAGCATAGCGAAAAGCTGAATTAGCCGACACTTTGCGTATAGACGCCACGAAATATCATGTACCGGTGACAGGGACATGACAACCCAGACTGCCATGGAGAGGAGCGAGTTGCTGCGCAGAAGGGTTTCTTGAAGGGCCAGTTGGTACATGATACTGAGGGGAACAGCGCAAAAAAAACGGGACGCAGAAAGATTGAACACACGACACAAGCGCTGACGACTCAAAGCTTAGAATAACAGAGAGCTGAGCTAGTTGGTAAGTATTCATTCTAAAAAGACAGGGCGTGCAAACAAGGACACAAGAAAGAAGTCAGGACACCACAAACGCCGACTAACAACTGAAGAGACGCACAACGGCTGAAAAGAAAGAAGGCACGAAAACTTATCTGCGCATGCCCATGCAACAGGCGAACCTATCAATCCGGCACGCGTGGCATCAAGGGTTCAAATATGCATCTCAAGTGTTCTGATCCTGTCCAGCCTTTGGTTAATTACTGTGTCGAAAAGAAACTCAGGCCCGTAATTTCAGATAAGGAAGGGTATTTTGTAATTATGCCGGACAGTTTGTTCTCAGAAAAAGCATTAACAGCCATAGAAAAGAATTTTAGGACGGTAAAACTTAAGCCATCGGTAGTCAGGCAACGTGCTGTCGACCTTTTGTTAAGACATAATCTCGAGAGAATAGCTTGTAATGTCAAGAAGGCTAAATCACTTACTTTAGAATTGTTTTTTTCAGCCAAAACACATAAGAACGAGATCCCATTTCGAGCAATCGTTTCAGAGCAAGGCACCTGGCAAGTCGCTGTATCTAGTTATTTGCAGAACTGCTTAACCTCTTTGAGTTTTTCAGACCCTTTTCGAATGCGTAATTCTCAGGCACTAGTGCAGTTCCTCTCCGAGGAGAACCCCGGCTGTTGTAAGGCTTTTAGTATGGATATTGAAGACCTGTATTAAAAAAAAAAAAAAAAAAAAAAAAAAAAAAAAAAGAAAGAAAAAAAGCCACGCGTGCCGGATTGATAGGTTCGCCTGTTGCATGGGCATGCGCAGATAAGTTTTCGTGCCTTCTTTCTTTTCAGCCGTTGTGCGTCTCTTCAGTTGTTAGTCGGCGTTTGTGGTGTCCTGACTTCTTTCTTGTGTCCTTGTTTGCACGCCCTGTCTTTTTAGAATGACTCAAAGCTTGCTGCGCACTCAGAGCTCGCCTGGGCAACGCTGATCTGGGGCACTTTGTTGATGCCGCCTACAATATTTCACACTGTGATTGCAGCCTTCATCGAGCTTGTTGAAAGTACCAAGACGGTGATAGTAAGAAGGGTTAAACTTCTTTCCTTCATCGCTTCTCACATAAACGTGTAAGATAACAAATGATCTTAGTCGGATGTTTGATGGTATACGCCCAAACACCCATCTTGTACAGTCAAACGTAAAGCGAATATTGCCAGTAACAATGCATTGCGTAAAAGCATGACACGATTTATTTTTCTGACACGACCCATCTCGTACAGTAGCGTATACAAGCATGAGCATAAATTCAGGTAAACACGCGACATAAACACATATACACAGGCAAATAACGTACTGAAGAGAGAATATTGTTTACCTGCAGATCACATTTACTGCTGTCTTAGGCCAACGTAACAACGGATTCAACCCGCTCGACAATCGCCAGTCTCAGGCAAGCGAAGAATCAGCAATGCAGCCCACTGAACGTTCCAGTTGCAATGCCTCGTTGCAGATTTGCGGCGGATCGCGCACTTGAATGACCCTCCTTTCTTACTGTATCACCAGTTACACGCCACTGACGTACACAACACGATTAGACCACGCACGTCACCAAAGCGCGGAGCGTAAAACCTGGTTGAATGGATGAAACAAAGAGCAGCACAAACGCGACTTGTACAACCACACCAACTGCCTCGCATTCGAATGCCCTTCCTGGCATACACCTCAAGCTGTGCAACGCCTAGGAGAGATGACGCCGTCCCTGGTTCGATGAAACCATGGAGCAAATGAAACTGAAGGGGCGCCTCGAGGACGCCACATTTGTGACTCACCGCGAGCTCACACATCTCTCTATGCAGCCCCACTGGAGCGGCCGTAGCACGCTGTTTTCTGAACTCAGCGGCATCTTTTTCTCCCGTGTTGGCGATTTGATGACGGTTAAGCGTGTTTGGTGCTATGTTGTCCCGTGAAGTTTGCTGTACTTTACGTTCAGTTAATTTTAACGCGAAAAAGAAAGTAGACAAGACGACGAGGAAATTCGAACAAATATTGTTGCGAGTCTTGGAAAATATTTTTCCCGCGCCACGGGGATGGTTCTTCGATCGCATTGTTGGCTTAATTTGGTCGATTGTCGGGTGCTCACGGTACTTCATCGTGTCGAAGCTTCCCGGGGCAAATAAATTACTTCTGCGGCTTAAAAGCAAAATAGATAGAAGAGCAACTTAAGAAGTTGTTTAAAATTTCACCAACACACGATGGTATTTCGTTCTTTTGCTCCTGGTGATGTTTGTGCGGATTACAGTTGAAACCCGCAATAACGAAATCGGCGGGGAAAGCACAAAATTTCGCTCTTGCGGGAATTTCGTTGGCGCGAGAATGCGGCAGAAAAGACATGGAATTTACAAACAACGCATTTTATTTCCAAAAGTCAGTAAGTTTGCTTTGGCGGGCCTTACCATGCAGCAATTTCATGTCTCTCGACTCACACTGTAAGAAATGGTCCATCGCCACGTCGTCGTCGTCGTGCTCGCGGAAAAACGAGCGAATTGTGTCGAAGGCATTCAGCACATCCTGCGGGCTTGTTGATTTCTCTGGCTGCTCCGGTCGTTGCCCATCGGGATCGCCCACCTCGCACACGCTACTGACGATGGCTTCATCAGTCACTTCCTCGTGCACGACGGCGCCTTCGTCCGAGCAAACGAACTCATGGACGCTGAGGCCATCGGGAATTGCACCAAGCGACCAAGCAAACGCTCCACAAATGGATGCACACGCGCGACCATGTACGCGCGAAGCCGAGAAAGTCGAGCACAGCTTCGCTGTGCTCGACTTTCTCGGCTTTGTCGCTATCGCTGTAGCGATAGTTTTGCACAATTTAAGAGTAGCATGAATACATTTCAGCAGTTTTCGCATGTAGTTAATGTTGCGAGAGTAGATTATTTGCGCACTCCTGTTTCAAAAATTTCGTTAATGAGGGACTGCGGTATGAATATATTTCGTAGTCGCGAGTTACGAAATGCATTGACTCCTATGGGCGTTCGCCGGTGCTCCGAAAATATTTCGTTGCAGTGAGAATTTCGTTCCCTCGGGATTTCGTTATCGCGGATTTCGACTGTATGTCACTTCTTAAATTACGGGTTTTGGAAGCGGGCTCACTTTTATTGAACTCCAGTTTTAATTCGTACCCCACCGTCGCTTGCCTCAGTATGCCGCAATGTAAAATCGCTGCTTCTATGATTGCCTTTTCTGCTGTCAAGACCCGGTATGTGTGTGCATCATCCGCTGTTGAATTGCTAAAGCCAGCCTTGAACAAGGCAGGTCGCTATGTGACACATTGATAAAAAAACTAGCACTCCATATTGTAGGTCCCCCGATGGATGAGTCATTGCGCTTTTATAAGTTACAATCGGAAGGTTACAATGCTCGTCGCGGCCTTTAAAATGGCACGCTACTGTCGATGGGAGAGGGAAAGGAAGAAAACTCAAAATTGCCGTAACAGCCATGTAGCTTATAAATTATAAGCCTTTTTTGTGTTGTCGTAAACGTTACCGTGGTTAGAGTGTATGTATGCTACCGCAGGTAGCAGCGTTGCGCATAACTTTTCATTGCGCCGTTCGCGTCGCTATTTGGCGAGTACCCTCACCTGGCCCAAAATAGTCTTTTAGCAGGTTACGGAAATACGGTAAGGCAGCGCGCCTCTCCTTTCCCGCTCGTTGTGCGGCACAGTGACCGGGAAATGAGGAGCGCTGCCTTACCGTATTTGCGTACCGTATTTTCCGTAACCTGCTAAAAGACTAACGAAGCCTAATGTTCAATTGCGCCGCGGCGAAGCCATCTTTGCGGACACGACGGCGCGGCTCCTGCGCCGACTTCTTTCCGTTAGTTCCATCGTCATTGCTTTTTCGAACAGTGAAACAGCTGTGAACGATGGTTGATGAGGAATCATTAAAATACCGTGCTCCTGGATTGCTTTGCGCGGCACTGGAATTAAGTGTTTCGCATAAATCGACTGACAGGTGTGGTGCTGAAATTACTCGAGCGGTAAACGTGTCGTTGAGAAAACTTGAATCTTGGCCCAATAAGATGGGACCCACAAATAACTGTTGGTACATTCGGCGAGACGGATGTCCAACCGTGACGCGACGACCAACGAGACGGAATTCACGCTCTTGACGTCCCGTTTCTTTGGACATTCGTGCCGCTTTCTCCCGCTCAGCTTTGTGTACGTCAAGTGCCGTCGCGTCTTCTGGTAATACCTTCTCGCAAAGACCGGCGGCGCGTATGTCACCCATTTGAAGCTTTGGTTTTACCAAAATATTCTAAAGTACGCATACGTACGATACACGGAACAGTGTGCGGACGAACGTTTGTTTGTTGCAATGCTACAGAGCCGTTGTGCGCCAGCTGATGAGCCTCACGGTTCCCGAGGACAGCGTGGAGGAAGTGCTGGATTTCTTGAAGAACACCATCCTCGACGCCATGTCAGCTGAAAACACGCGCCAGTCAACGCGCTCGTCGAGTGGTCGGCCTCCCGAGGACGAAGCGCTCGAGCGCCGAGCGGCTGCTGCTTTCAGAACTGCGGCGTTTCAAGCCGCTGGCGTGGACGAGCCGGAGGACGCCGTCACCCCGCTGTCAGTGGTGGCGCTGATGCGTCTCATCGAGGAGGAGTTGGTCACTGACGCCGCCCCTCTGTACCAGCCTGCGTCGGCAAGGTACCACCAACCAGAGAGTTCGTGGAAGAGCTCACGCCATATCTACTCTAGAGTGCCTCGATGCGCGTTTTCACGCATCGAGGCACACTAATCTACTCGGTTAGCGAAACGACAATCCCCGTCTGCGCTCCTTTTGCTAAACTTTCTGGCGTTTGACACTGTGTGGTATCTAACACACACGCGGTCTCGATGTCTGCGTTCAGGCCGGAAGGCTCGAGTAAAAGAATGGAGACAGACGTTTTCACGTAATCAAAAGTCGCTGTGTCCCGAAAGGCAACGCATCCAGCGGCAAACATAGCAGTGGCACACATACAAGTTACGCTTATGTTTTATCAGCCCTATATATACACTTTTACGAACGGATTTCGGTGCCGCCATATCGGGCCTTGCCGTTTCGTATCTTGAACAACTAAACAAACGGTGCTACGGAAAACGGTTAGGTTGGTGCGTTCGACGTTTCCTGACCTTATCAATTCACGTCGCCAGATGCAAAAGAAAACAGGCCAAGGTGGCGGCGCCAATATGGCTTATGTAAAGTGGTCTATGGACGAGAATTCTCATCGCTTGTAGGATACATTCATCTTTGTTGGGGTTCAGGTGGAATGGACGACCACGACAGCATCTGTCCTGTCGTTATCGTATGCGCTGGTCGCCAGTGTTCGCTCGCCAGCAGTTGTGACGTAACGAAACACACAACTGACAGATGATGTCAAGATGCTTGCTCTCGGTGCCAGAGTAAAGATAATGTGGTCGCTATACTACCGAAAGCATTCTTAATCAACGATCACGGTGTCACGGGTTTGATGTTACGACTTGTCACCTGTTTTCGTAATATGATCATATCATATCACTATGGAAATATTGTTAGACTCAATATTAATGAGAATTAACAGCCCATATTGCCAAGGAAAGTATAGCTACGAAAAACTGCGCAAAATAAACAGGGACAAGTGAGACACACGCACAAGCGCAGACTAGCAACTGGAAGTTTATTGAAGGAAGCACAAAAATATAAGTAACAAGAAAAACCACGTGAACGATTAGAGGTTGGCGGTTAGATAGTCTATCTCTAGTTTGTGTAACGTAAGCGAAGGCCTTGCAACGCACATGCTGCCATACTTGTGGATGTAGAATGCCTCAGCCACTTCTCGCGCTGTCCTATCTTTATGCCTTGACAACACCTTTGTTTCCTGCAACAACGGGTGACATTTGCAAACTTTGCAATGCAAGCACAAATTTGATGAAGGCTGAGCTTTCAGCTAAGCCCTGTGATCCATTAGACGATTGTTCACACACCTCCCGGTTTGCCCGATATAGCATTTTCCGCAAGACAAGGGGATGTGATAGACAACACCCTTGCCGCATGCAACTAACCCATCCCGATGATTAACTTGACATTCATTCCACTTCTTTCCTTTGCCGTCGACTTTCCTATCCACTGCTGCGCAGACTCGGCCCAGCTTGTTCCTAGAAGAAAAAACCACCTTAACACCATACCGGTTTCCCACCTTTTTCATACGGTGGGAGAAAGCATGAAGATACGGGATGCAGGCGATGGGCATATCTTTATCAGTAGCCACCCTGTCGCCACCGTCCTTTCCTTCCTGTTTGAATTTATTCAATAATCTTTCACTTATACAGGCTAAGTTTCCTTCAGGAAAGTTTGATAACTTAAGTCTTTTGATCTGGTTATCGAAAGCCACCGACATTTGATGCGGGCACGACTTGCGCAATGCAGATTCTAAGCACGATGCGGCTATACCGTGCTTTACTAACTTGGAGTGGGAAGAACGGAAATCGAGAATGGGCTTAACCGACCGAGGCGAATACAACCAACACGTGTGCTCCTGCCCAATCTTGATTTTCAAGTCCAAAAATTGGATACAATCGTCTTTTGGGACCTCAAAAGTAAATTTCAAGCCCCGCCCCTTCTCCTTGAACATTTTCAGCACATTGACTCTAGCATTCACGCAATTGTTCTTTTCAACAAAAACAAGAAAATCATCGAAATCACAAGAAAATCATCGAAAATCACAGTCATTCTGGAACCTTAGCTCGTCGTTGTCCTGTTGTATGCAGTCTCTCACACTTTTCATCAGGGTGTCATGCTCCAACGAGTAGAAAAGGTCCTCCACATCTATACTGAACACTGACACAGGTACGGGGGGTGCTGTCCTCAGGAACTGAACAACTTCATCTGAGTTCTTAAGGCGGAAGGGATCCCGAATGCACAGAGACGAGAGGTGCTTTTGCAGGAAGCCAGATACCAAACACTGCCAAGTTCCGCGCTCGGAAACAATTACCCTAAACGGGTGACCCTCTTTATGGGTTTTTACAGTGAAGAAAAGGCTCAGCAAATTTCCTTTCTCACCTCTCACATCCGCACACAGCCTGTCAAGCTTCAGCTGTTCCAGTAGGGCGATGGCTTTCTTCTTCACGTCCCTTGGTTTTTCCGCAACCCTCTTGAGGTTCTTCTCCACCGCAAGCATCCCCTTTTCCGAAAAGGTGCGCTCATGCAGGACAACGAAGTTCCCTTCCTTGTCGGCGAGCAAAGGTCTGATGCTATTGGAAACCATGTAGTCCACCTAGGGTTGAACCTTGCTCTTTCTTCCGCTCCTTTCATTGAGTGCGGTCACAACCCCTGCTCCTTCAGCAATGCACCTGCCCTTTTCATCTTCAGGAACCCTTTCAGCGACGGCAGGTGCAGGTGCGTTGAAAAGGGCAGGTGCGTTGCTGAAGCAGCAGGGGTTGTGACCGCACTCAATGAAAGGAGCGGAAGAAAGAGCAAGGTTCAACCCTAGGTGGACTACATGGTTTCCAATAGCATCAGACCTTTGCTCGCCGACAAGGAAGGGAACTTCGTTGTCCTGCATGAGCGCACCTTTTCGGAAAAGGGGATGCTTGCGGTGGAGAAGAACCTCAAGAGGGTTGCGGAAAAACCAAGGGACGTGAAGAAGAAAGCCATCGCCCTACTGGAACAGCTGAAGCTTGACAGGCTGTGTGCGGATGTGAGAGGTGAGAAAGGAAATTTGCTGAGCCTTTTCTTCACTGTAAAAACCCATAAAGAGGGTCACCCGTTTAGGGTAATTGTTTCCGAGCGCGGAACTTGGCAGTGTTTGGTATCTGGCTTCCTGCAAAAGCACCTCTCGTCTCTGTGCATTCGGGATCCCTTCCGCCTTAAGAACTCAGATGAAGTTGTTCAGTTCCTGAGGACAGCACCCCCGTGCCTGTGTCAGTGTTCAGTATAGATGTGGAGGACCTTTCTACTCGTTGGGGCATGACACCCTGATGAAAAGTGTGAGAGACTGCATACAACAGGACAACGACGAGCTAAGGTTCCAGAATGACTGTGATTTTCGATGATTTTCTTGTGATTTCGATGATTTTCTTGTTTTTGTTGAAAAGAACAATCGCGTGAATGCTAGAGTCAATGTGCTGAAAATGTTCAAGGAGAAGGGGCGGGGCTTGAAATTTACTTTTGAGGTCCCAAAAGACGATTGTATCCAATTTTTGGACTTGAAAATCAAGATTGGGCAGGAGCACACGTGTTGGTTGTATTCGCCTCGGTCGGTTAAGCCCATTCTCGATTTCCGTTCTTCCCACTCGAAGTTAGTAAAGAACGGTATAGCCGCATCATGCTTAGAATCTGCATTGCGCAAGTCGTGCCCGCATCAAATGTCGGTGGCTTTCGATAACCAGATCAAAAGACTTAAGTTATCAAACTTTCCTGAAGGAAACTTAGCCTGTAAAAGTGAAAGATTATTGAATAAATTCAAACAGGAAGGAAAGGGCGGTGGCGACAGGGTGGCCACTGATAAAGATATGCCCATCGCCTGCATCCCGTATCTTCATGCTTTCTCCCACCGTATGAAAAAGGTGGGAAACCGGTATGGTGTTAAGGTGGTTTTTTCTTCTAGGAACAAGCTGGGCCGAGTCTGCGCAGCAGTGGATAGGAAAGTCGAAGGCCAAGGAAAGAAGTGGAATGAATGTCAAGTTAATCATCGGGAGGGGTTAGTTGCATGCGGCAAGGGTGTTGTCTATCACATCCCCTTGTCTTGCGGAAAATGCTATATCGGGCAAACCGGGAGGTGTGTGAACAATCGTCTAATGGATCACAGGGCTTCGCTGAAAGCTCAGCCTTCATCAAATTTGTGCTTGCATTGCAAAGTTTGCAAATGTCACCCGTTGTTGCAGGAAAGAAAGGTGTTGTCAAGGCATAAAGATAGGACAGCGCGAGAAGTGGCTGAGGCATTCTACATCCACAAGTATGGCAGCATGTGCGTTGCAAGACCTTCGCTTACGTTACACAAACTAGAGATAGACTATCTAACCGCCAACCTCTAATCGTTCACGTGGTTTTTCTTGTTACTTATATTTTTGTGCTTCCTTCAATAAACTTCCAGTTGCTAGTCTGCGCTTGTGCGTGTGTCTCACTTGTCCCTGTTTATTTTGCGCAGTTTTTCGTAGTAGTGGAGTACCAACTCGCCCAACACTCAGTCCTTTGAAAGTATAGGGGGTGTTATTTGTAACAGTTTGGATATAAATATGAAGAAAGTAAAGTGGGCGAAAAGATAACTTGCCGCCGGCAGGAACCGAACCTGCGACCTTCGAATAACGCGTCCGAGAGCATCGGACGCGTGCACGTGCCGCAGTGCACGTGCCAGCCCTGCATGCGCACGAGTTTCGACCGAGGGGCCAACGCGCGTGACGGAGAAAGAATGCGATGCTAGAGCCCAGTGGCTTGTGATATAGGCATGATGATGAAATGAACTTTATTTGGTCCTGGAGAACTCCGATCAGACAACCCCCGAAGGGGGGTCCACCGCAGATGCTGGCCGCGCCGACGCCACTACTGGAAAACCGTGGCCCTCCGCCCGTTCGCAGGCCTCCTGGACTACGCACAGCTGGACTGAGAGCTCGCGGCTTTTAAGGGGTATTCACACGAGGCAGAAATCGGCGGGGGACACGGGGAGATTGCGGATCAGGTGACCACGTCGTCACGGATTAGTGAGCGGGCGCGACGCCCCCGCGACTCTTCGGAGGAGACGGGGACCTTTTCCCCGATAGGACAAACGATCCCCTGGCGGTGGGGGATATGGCGGAATTTCGAGCTCTTGTTTGGCCAATTTGTTGCACTTGCTCCTGCAGAGAGCGGCAGTGCGTGTCCAGTCTGCAGCTGCATGGTCATCTGCAGCTCGTCGTCAGCAGCTCGTCAAAAGGGTGTTACAAGCAGAGTAGTCTAGTAACACTGGTCCGTTCGTCTCGTCCATGTGAGTAGGGGTAAAGTCCCTAGATTCTTCCTTACAGGGAAACGTCTAGGGACTTTAAGTGGGGGATATTTGTGGAGGCTCCTCCTCGCGAGCTGACGTCACTAGGCTCCGCCTTTATCCCCCGAGCATTTGTCCCCCGTCTGAATATCCCTTTAAGAGCCCTCTCCTAGTCCTCTTCTCTTCTGAACTTTGCGCTAAGTAACGCCGGGCACTGCCAGAACATATGAGCGAGTGTGCAGTTATCCGCCCCGCAGCTAGGGCGTCCTGGATTTATGCCTTCAGCAAAGTGACTAAACGACAGACTCCGCGCTCGCTGCCTTTCGTCCTCGTTGGCTCTATCGGTTACGCCGACGCCCAAGCAACGCCGCTGAACGCAGGAACGGGCGCCTAGGAGCTGCGCTATTAAATGAAAAATATACATGTGTATAGGAAAAATACAGGAACTAGTGCAAAATAAAGCACTGAAGTTCAGTAGCACGCGTAGAACGGCTTAAGGTGCACCACATGCACGACCCCGCGGCGTTCCCGGCGCCGCTGCGAGTTCGCGACGCAGTCGAGCACAACTTTTTAGTCCAATGCGCCGAGGCGTCGAAGTGCCCTGTACGTCCCGAAGTGTAGTCGAAGAAGTGTTTCGCTGAACCCGCTTCGGTGTGTGGGCCCATACACCGTCTCAGACACTGTCGCCGGGCTGGTTTTCCACGAAGCGTCGTCGGAGGTTGTAACGGCGGCTGTCGGTGGTCTGCTATGCGCAGACGGGCGAGTTGTCTTGTTTCTTCGGCATGCTGAAGGTAGACGGCGACGTCGAGGTTTTCTTCGTCGGCGGGGTTCAGTAGCATGGCTTCGTTGCGGGACTCCTTCCGGAAACCAGCTTGAAAGGTGCATCTATTAATGGACAGATTGAGTTGAGCGCCCGCAACAGCCTTACGGATGCAGCCTCCCATAGGAAATGGTTGGCAGGCTCCGTCCACAGAGCTGCTGCGGACGCCCAACTAAATCTGTCTAGTTTCTTGCACCGCCGTGTTGTAGGCGAAAATTAAGGCTCTGTTATTCTCCGACTTTCCCGACGCGCGCGCGCGAGGACGTTGCGTTTCGTCACGTAGAGCCGGCGACGCTAAGCCAGGAGCAAATCGGTCTCCGCTACAGTCGAGCCGGCTCCAACGCGCCGGTGCGATCGCATCTCGAGGAGCGCATGCGCAGTAAAGCGAAGAACGCGGCCGCGCCACTTGTCGGAGTTGCTAGCTACATATCACGAAGAACGGTCGCATCGTCCGCGACGCCCTGGATCTCTCCTCGTGCCTCTCGCTGATCGACGCCCCGTGACGGCTGCCTCGACCGTCATGCCGTGCGCCTCTCACCGACGGGGCCTTCGCCGCCTCGTCACCGACGTGTATCGTGCCCCTGGCTGAATCGTGGTCCCATACGTGAACTCCTGCGACCGGCTCCCCATCTTTCTTGTCTTCTTCTCTCTTCGTCGCTCTTGCCGACCATCTTTCACTTCTTTCTTTCTCTTTCTACTTTTCTTTTATTCCCACCTTACCCCCACCCCTATAAGGCACTGCGCCGTGCTCCCTTAAGGGCTGCAGAAATTAGGTGCCTTCTTCCTTTCCTTACGAACGACTACTACCACCACCACCACCACCACCACCACTTGTCGGGAACAGACGAAACAGCCCGCAAAGCAGGTTACTGTACATGTGAGTCCAGCGCGGCCGCGCGCGTCCGGCGCGAAATGCAGCAGGGTGTGTTTGGAGCCGAGCAACGCCCGAGCGCACCAGCAGCCGTCGGCCGCGTCGGCGGTCAGCCGACGCCGGACTATTAGTCGCGAGATCGAGCGGAGTCGTCGCCTAGCGGCTTCTGGCTGAACCGCGCCTAGTGTGGATTGCTCCATAGAGTTTCCTAAAATGACCTAGAGGGAACTCTGGCGCTGCGATCGTTCAGCCACCATGGGAACGATGGGTAGTACACGGATTTGCCTAGTCTTCGTGCTTGTGGGCTTCGAACGCACTTGTGGCTTTGTTTATTGCTATGTTTTGGTTTTCTTTCGGATAAAAGAATGGATCGTTGTGAACTTCGTGACCAGATTTGAATCGGTGAGCCTAAAGAAGTTAAAGTGTTGAAGTGAAACTGCTGATTTTTGCTCAACTTCGTTTTGCGACAAAGCGGATGCAGGCGACGCGGAGCCAAACGGAGCCAAAAGAACGAAGTTTAGACAAATCCGTGTACTACCCATGATTCCCATGCTGGCTGAAGCGCGATGCATTGCAGCTCCCATAGACGCTAGCGCCAGAGTTCCCTCTAGTAAGTATTGTAGGAAACTCTATGGATTGCTCCATGCGTCGTCTGCTAGCCACGTTGTGTTTGCATGTGAGCGTACGTCATGCAGGTCCTCAAAAGGCAGTTTGTTCCGTTGCGTTACTTGCGTTAGTATAAGGTGGGCTAGTTGGTGTTGATTCACCTTCAAAGGTGCGCTTAGTGAACACAAACGACACAAACGAAAAAGTACAGGACATAAGGCAACGAGCGCAATCCTGTACTTTTTCGTTTGTGTCGTTTGTGTTCTCTAAGCGCACCTTTGAAGGTGAAGCAACTTTAACCGCTCGTAACCGCTCGTAAGTAAGAGTGCTGTGTGTAGTCATCGTACCCTGCGTTCATATAGTCATATCAGTGTAGGTGCCGCTGTGTGGTCCAAGCGCATTGCAAAGTGCACTTGGCGTTTTCCCAAAGATGAGACGTATTAAATCTCATGTGAATATAGCCTTCTAGCGGCGCGGTGGTTAAAAAAGAGGCTCCCATGCACTTGCTCGTTGTGGTTAGGTGTGTGATTTCGGGACTGTCGTTTATAGGTTACGCGACATGCTTTAGTTTTCTTGTCCCGGTCCCACTACAGAGAAATATTTCTGTCAAGTCGCGTCTGACACCTCGGTACATAAATTGTCCCCTAAAAGGAACAGAAAATGGAATGACACACAAATCGCAAAATTGAGTTGCCTTGCGCAATTTTAACATGTGGCGAAATTTATACAAATACACCCGTGTACTTAGATTAAGGTACGTGTTAAAGGGTCCTGATGGTCGAAATTAAACCAAACTGCGTACTTTACATTTATGTCATAGTAATTTCACGCGTCCTCAATTTAAGTTGAACCCTCTTTGTAAGTCTCCAGGTTTCTGCTCCGTATGTAAGTACCGGTAAGATGCAGCTGTTATATACCTTCCTCTTGAGAGATAGTGGTAGACTACCATTCATGATTTGATAATGCTTGCCGAATGAGCCCCATCCCATCCTTATTCTTCTAGTTATTTCACTCTCGTGGTTCGGCTCCGCGGTTACTACCTGTCCTAAGTAGACGTACTCCTTTACAACTTCCAGCGTCTCGCCACCTATCGCAAAGCGCTGTTCTCTGCCAAGATTGTTCCACATTACTTTAGTTTTATGCATATTAATTTTCAGACCTACTCTTCAACTTTCCGTATCCAGTTCAGTAAGGACGACGCAGCGAGCGATGGAAAGGAAAATGATAGGTGTAACCTTAAGAGACAGGAAGAGAGCAGAGTGGGTCAGGGAACAAACGGGGGTTAAGGATATCATAGTTGAAATTAAGAAGAAGAAATGGATATGGGCCGGGCACGTAGCACGTCGGCAGGATAACCGGTGGTCATTAAGGGTAACTGACTGGATTCCAAGAGAGGGCAAACGCGTGAGGGGAAGACAGAAAATTAGGTGGGTAGATGAGATTAAGAAGTTTGTAGTGTAGTGAGGAAGAGAAAGAAGAGCTTCCGCTTCTGTTGTTGCTCTGCGCGCGAGCTACCTTCGTGTTCTGCCAGTGCTACCTCGTCTGTTTAAGACGTTACTGTCTCATAATAAATCGTCGTACGACATCTGGTGGAGGTTGCTGGAATCCCTGGCCTCAACCTGGAGCTTCCCAACCGAACGTTGCCACCTGTTTCAATCACTATGACCGACGCTGTCGACATTCAGCCTGAAGCCGCCGCCCCTTCCACCAGCTGCGGCGCCGTCCAGCGGCAACGGGACCCTCCAGTCTTTAGCGAAGCAGGTGAGACTGACGCAGAAGACTGGCTTTCAATCTATGAGCGCGTCAGCGAGCACAACAAATGGGATGACCCGGCCAAACTACGTGCCGTCATCTTCTATCTCGCTGACGTTGCGAACCTCTGGTTCCACAATCATGAGCGTCAACTACAGACCTGGTCCGCTTTCAAGACAGCGTTCACGGAAGTCTTTGGCCGCCCCACCCTGAGAAAGCTCCGCGCTGAGCAACGTCTACGCCAGCGCGCTCAACTGCCTGGTGAGACGTACACCAGCTACATAGAGGATGTCGTGGACCTTTGTGCCCGCGTCGATTCCTCCATGAGCGAAGAGGACCAAGTGAAGCATATCCTCAAAGGCATCGAGGACGACGCGTTCCAGATGCTCCTTGCGCGAAACCCTACTTCTGTCGCGGCCATCGTCACACTTTGCCAGAGCTTCGATGAGTTGCGCCGACAGCGGGTCCTTGCGCGCAGCGCTATTACACCTGCCAACTCGCTCTCGGGTCTCACGCTTGCCGCCAACCCGGCGTCTGATATGTCACTCTCGGGTCAGATTAAGGACTTCATTCGTGAAGAGGTGGCGCGCCAACTGTCCATGCTTCCACTAGGCGATCGCCCTGTACAGCCTGCCACACCTCTGGCTGATCCCATCAGAAGGGCCATCCGCGAGGAGCTTGCCGAGTCGCTGCCCTTGGCTCAACCATTCGCTCCCGTAACAGCACCTCTGACCTATGCTGCAGTCGCAGCGCGACCTGCGCATCAAACCGTCGCGTTTCCTGCCGCGATGCGACCACGACCATCTCCACCTCCCTTGTCGCCCCAAGTTCCACCTCGCAGCCATTTTCAGAACCCCTGGCGCACACGTGACAACCGGCCCATATGCTTCGCTTGCGGTTTCGCCGGCCACGTCGCACGCTTCTGCAATCGTCGCATGCCTTCTGGTAATCCAACTGCTGCAGTACCTGGATACGGCTATTCGCATGATGATACCGGTAATGCCATGCGTTCCAACCCAGACTTTTCGCCGCTACCTCGACGTCCTTTCGCTAACCATCGATCACCCTCCCCACGTCGTCGCTCGCCTTCGCCCTTACGTCGTCGCCAGTCGCCAAGCGAGGGAAACTAGCAGCTGCAGTTCCGCAGGCACGAACTGCACGCTTCGCGACTTCTACAAGGCCTGCACAGTCGCCGCGCAATTTATTGGACGTTATCGTTGAAGGAACTGCCGCAACAGCGCTTATTGATACTGGGGCTGCCGTTTCTGTCATAGACGAGAAGCTTTGTAGAAAACTGCATAAGGTCACCACCCCGCTATCTGGCATGCTACTGCGCACTGCAAGTACGCAGCATGTAGTACCGCATGCTGCGTGCACCGCAAGAGTGGTCATTGACGGCGCTGTATACGTTGTCGAACTTTTCGTGCTCTCTTAATGCTCCCATGGAATCATCCTCGAGCACAGTCTATGATGGCACATCGTGCCATCATAGACTGTGCTCGAGCCGAAGTGGCACTTTTCCCATTCGCTGGATCCGTATTGCCCGACCCTTCTGCAACCAAAGCCGCAAAGCTCACTGTTGTATCCGACACGGAAGTGCCGCCCGAAATGTCGGTCCTTGTGCCCGTATCTTGCTCCGCTGCGACAGACGCCACCGTACTTTTTACGCCGTCGCCTATTTTTCTGCGTCGGAAGGCTCTACCTCTCCCGTTTGCCGTTCTCGCCACTGCATCCGGATTATCATCTATGCTTGTCTGCAATCCGTTTAAGCACCCCGTAACCTTACTGCGCGGAGAATCACTAGGTCGTGTTCAGCCCATTGACTCAATTCACATTATTGAGACTTCCGACAACACGCCCTGTTATCAGCTCGACGCCCTTACTTCCTCCGAGCATTGCACGTCACCATCACTGTCTTCGCCGTCGTCAGACGTTCTTGAAGCCGCCTTGGACGCCGATCTGCCGAACCCATACCGCCGCCAAGTCCTCGCCCTCCTTCAAAACTTTCTGTCATCGTTTGATTGCGACCAACCATCCTTGGGACGTATGGCGAGCATCACTCACCTCATCCACACTGGTTCCCACCCTCCATTACGCCAGCGCCCATACCGCGTGTCGGCCGCCGAACGACGGGTAATTAGCGAGCAGGTCGACGATATGCTGCAGCGTGGCGTCATTCGCCCCTCCGACAGTCCTTGGGCGTCTCCTGTGGTGCTAGTACGCAAGAAGGACGGGTCAATCCGCTTCTGTGTGGATTATTGTCGGCTGAATAAAATCACTCGCAAAGATGTCTATCCGCTGCCTCGGATCGATGATGCCCTCGACTGCTTACAAGGCGCGGAGTACTTCTCATCTCTGGATCTTCGCTCGGGCTATTGGCAAGTGCCCATGGCTGAAAGTGACTGCGAAAAGACAGCTTTCGTCACGCCTGACGGTTTGTACGAATTTACCGTCATGCCTTTCGGCCTGTGCAACGCGCCCGCAACTTTCGAGCGTATGATGGATACCATCCTTCGCAACTACAAGTGGAAAACATGCCTCTGTTATCTCGATGACATCGTCGTGTTTCGGCCGATTTTCCAACGCACCTCAATCGCTTGGGTGAGATATTGACCTGCCTCTCCTCCGCAGGCCTCCAACTGAACATCAAAAAGTGCCGTTTTGCTGCCCGGAAGTTAACAATATTAGGGCACGTCGTATCAAAGGATGGTGTTCTTCCTGACCCCGCCAAGCTTCGTGCGGTCGCAGATTTCCCCAAGCCCACTACTCTTAAGGCACTCCGCAGCTTCATAGGGCTCTGCTCTTATTTTCGGCGTTTTGTGCGCAATTTCGCAAGCATCATCGCGCCACTGACCAATCTGCTTACCGCAAGCAACGGCATCTCCGCGTGGTCAACCTCGTGTGACGAAGCCTTCGAGCAACTACGTCGCCTACTAATTTCACCACCGATCCTTCGTCATTACGACCCCACAGCCCCTACAGAAATACACACGGACGCCAGCGGCATCGGACTTGGTGCAATCCTAGCGCAACGGAAAGACGGCTACGACGAGTACGTTGTGGCGTATGCCAGTCGCACTTTAACGAAGGCAGAAAGCAACTACTCCGTCACAGAAAAGGAATGTTTAGCCATCATTTGGGCTCTCGTCAAATTTCGTCCATACCTCTATGGTCGCCCTTTCGACGTTGTTACCGACCACCATGCCCTTTGCTGGCTGTCCTCGTTAAAAGATCCGTCAGGGCGGCTCGGGCGTTGGGCGCTCCGATTGCAAGAACACGACATCCGCGTTGTCTACCGATCGGGCAGGAAGCACTCTGACGCCGATGCGCTTTCCCGATCGCCGATGCCTGTTGATGTGGCCTCCGCATCAATGTCCTTTGCATCTTTATCCCCCATCAAGGTCGCTAACATGCCGGTCGAGCAGCGAAAGGATCCATCCCTTTCAGCTATAATAAACTTCCTCGACGACCCAAACACCACACCCTCTTCTCGAACGCTTCGTCGCCTAGCCGCTCACTTTGCTGTGCATGACAGCATTCTTTACCGGCGAAACTATTTACCCGACGGTCGCAAGTGGCTACTCCTGATTCCCCGGCACATGCGTTCTGAAATATGCGAATATTTTCATGCTGCTCCTCATAACGGTCACGCCGGTGAGCTGAAGACGTATACTCGGCTACGACAACGTTTCTACTGGGCCGGAATGTATCGCTTCGTCCGCCAGTACGTTCGAGCTTGTACAGCATGTCAACGACGAAAATTTCACCAACGGCCTACTGGCGGGTTACAACCGCTGCCCTGTCCGGCTCGTCCCTTTGATCGCGTCGGCATAGACCTATATGGTCCTCTGCCCTGCAGCTCCTCGGGTAACCGATGGATAATTGTAGGAGTCGATCACCTCACGCGCTACGCCGAGACAGCAGCACTTCCAGCCGCTACTTCGCGCGAAGTCGCATTCTTCATTTTGCGGAACTTCGTTCTTCGGCATGGAGCACCACGCGAACTGCTCAGTGACAGAGGGCGCGTGTTCCTTTCCGAAGTAATACAAGCCCTTCTCGCGGCATGCAACATCGTCCACCACAAGTCCACAGCCTACCATCCGCAAACGAACGGCTTGACGGAGAGGTTCAACCGTACTCTCGGCGACATGTTGACTATGTACGTCGCCTCGGATCATAGCAACTGGGACACTGTTTTGCCGTTTGTAACATACGCTTATAACACTGCCACACAAGCTACCACTGGCTTTTCGCCGTTCTTTCTACTATATGGACGAGAGCCCTCTTGCACAATGGACACCATGCTTCCGTACCGACCCGACACTTCCGAGTGCACAACGGTGTCTGAAGCGGCCAAATACGCAGAGGACTGTAGGCAGCTTGCGCGTACACTTACGACCGCCGCTCAAGGTCGCGAAAAGCTCCGGCATGACAACGAATTGTCTACACAACATTTTGCGACCGGTTCACTCGTTTGGTTGTCGGTCCCACCGCATAGCCCTGGAGTTTCAACGAAGTTTCTTGCCCGTTATGATGGCCCTTACCGTATAATTGACCGCACATCCTCTGTCAACTACGTCGTTGAACCTGTGACGCCATCCCACGACCTCAGGCATCGCGGTCGTGACACGGTGCATGTCAGCCGACTCAAGCCATATAACGACCCTATGATCCTACCTGCGCCTTAGTCGCCAGGATGGCTCCTTTTCGCTCCCGGGGCCATTGTAGTGAGGAAGAGAAAGAAGAGCTTCCGCTTCTGTTGTTGCTGTGCGCGCGAGCTACCTTCGTGTTCTGCCAGTGCTACCTCGTCTGTTTAAGACGTTACTGTCTCATAATAAATCGTCGTACGACAGTAGGTATAACGTGGCAACAGAAAGCACAGGACCGGGTTGATTGGCGGAACATGGGAGAGGCTTTTGCCCTGCAGTGGGCGTAGACAGGCTGATGATGAATTTCACGCGAAGCTGCATATTTTCTTTCTTTACATTATCTTTAGCGTTTGTGTTCCGTTGTTATAGACTGACGGCAGGCAGCGGACATTATTCGCATGAAAAAACTTACTTTGGTCCCGTGAAATAACCGGGCATTTGTTCTGTCACGTGATTTATTCACGTACAAACTGCTAGAACGCCGAGGGACGTCAAGGGCCAAGATCCAGGCAAGCGCAAGCTCGGGGCGCGTGGCTGTCGCTCGCACTGTGGCTTGCTTTCTTCGCTCTTCGTCGTGTCACGTACTGTTCACTACATTGGCCCCTGGTGAATAGCGGAGCCATCCTGGCGACCTAAGGCGTTGTCAGTATAGCGGGGTCGTAATAAGGCTTCAAGCGGCTGACATGGACGATTTCCCGACCACGACGACGTAAATCGTGGGATGATGTCAGAGGCTCAACCTCATAATTGACAGGAGACGTACGAGAAAGAATGCGGTAGGGCCCCTGATATCGGGCACGTAATTTCGAGGAAAGGCCAGGAGTGCTCGATGGGATCCAGAGCCAAACGAGGTCACCCGTCGTGAAAAGTAGAGAGAGGTCGGTCGGTGTCGTGCCGCAGCTTCTGGTGGCCTTGGTCCTCGGTGGTCAGCGAAAGGGCCAATTGTCTGCAATCTTCGGCGTATCTGGCAGCGTCAGAAATCGCAGTATATTTAGACGTGTCCGGCGTATAGGGAAGCATAGTGTCCAGCGTGCAGGACGGGTCACGTTCCTTTTAAAAAAAAAGAAAGGTGAGAAACCGGTGGTCGCGTGCGTTGCGGTGTTGTACGCGTACGTGACGAACGGCAGGACGGTGTCCCAGTTGGTCTGGTCTGATGCCGTGTACATTGGCAACATATCTCCGAGTGTGCGATTAAATCGTTCCGTGAGGCCATTCGTCTGCAGATGATATGCGGTGGTCATTCGATGAACGATGTTGCACTGGACGAGCAAGGCCTGAATCGCGTCAGACAGGAAAACACGCCCTCTGTCGCTCAAAAGTTCACGGGGAGCACCGTGGCGAAGGACAAAGTTGCGTAAAATAAAAAATCACACCATATCCACGGAGTGAATGATGATGAGTGGGCGAAGCTGCGGAGGTTAATCGGTAAACCGTGAATCTTCCGTGAATTCTGCCCAGTACATCATCACCGACGTGAGATCGGGCGCGTTTATACTAAAGGTTCGATGAGCTATGACGACTTGCAGCTCACTTTAATTTTACATGTACGCTGTGAATTTTCATTGTTAGAAAACCATTGCTTTAGAAAAATCTGGCGTCTTTCGTTAAGCAGCTGGCGTCTTTTCGTTTTGCTTTAGAAACATCTGGCGTTCTTTGTTTGCTTTTACAAAACAATCTGGCGTCTTTCGTTGGTTTATTTCATCAATCAACGGCGTTTTGAACAAAATTTTTATTGTTTAATCACGCACAGGAGAAATCTCACCAGGCACTACCTTGGAGGTAAACAATGGCTGCTAATGGGAATGAGAGACAGAAGAAGTCGGCTTTTAGCTAACACTTACACTTCTACTTCTACTAACGTTCCTACTGGAACATGCCAATGCTGCTAATGGGGAATGAGAGACAGAAGAATTCGGCTTTTAGTTAACGCGCACGCTGCGAATTTTTATTGTTCAACAACGCACAGGAAAAAATCTCCCACCGGCACCACCTTGGAGGTCAGAGCGTAAGACTTGTTACGGACTACGACTACTACTACTACTACGACGACGACGACTACGAGGGACGAACGGGTGCCGCCTTAAGGAGCTTCGCCCCTAAAACGCAACCTCCTCTTGCGATAGCCGTTGGAAGTGCTGCAGTTTCTGCGTAACGTGTAAGGTGGTCCACGCCAACAATGATCCACCGATTCCCAGAGGAAGTCGGGGGAAGCGGGCCACTATAAGTCGCTGCCGACGCGGTCGAATGGACGTCCCGGACAAGGTAGAGGCTGAAGTGGACCGGCTGGGCGTTGAGGTGGAGCTTACGCTGCTGACAAGCAGTACAAGCAGGTACGTACTTGCGCTACGAACGTGTACATGCCGCGCCAGTAGTATCGCTGACGCAAGCGGTTGTACGTCTTCAGAGCGCCAGCGTGAGCTCTTTGCAGGTCGTTCTGAAAAGCAGTGCAGAATTCTGTGCGCATGTGGCGCGGGATCACTAGCAACCACTCCGACCGTCGGCTGCGTAATTACGCGATAGAGGAGGCCGTCGCGGAAGGTGCGAATACGTGGCTTGACGAGCGGAGAGTTCTTGACGCTGGATGAACAATGAACCAGTCAGGAAGTCGACGAGTTCGGAGATCCACGCGTTCTTGCGTTGCTCCGACGGCATGTCTGCGAAGTCAAGGGGCGTCAAGACAGCGGAAGTGGCTGACGGCGAAGCTGGTGTCAGACGGTAACGGTGAGCGGGATAGCGCATCAGCGTCGAGTGCTTGCGGCCGGATCTGTACACAACACGAATGTCGTATTCCTGGAGCCGAGCGCCAACGGCCGAGGCGGCCTGAAGGATCTTTCAGTGATGAGAGTCAACAGAGAGCGTGATGGTCCGTGACTACTTCGAAAGGGCGGCCATAAAGGTACGGACGGAACTTGGTCAAGCCCAGTTATAGCGAGGCACTCTTTTTCAGTGACTGAGTAGTTGCACTCCGTCTTTCTTCAGGGTTCGACTCGCGTAAGCACAACGTACTCGTCGTATCCGGGTTTTCGTTGAGCCAGTACAGCACCAAGACCGACACCGCTGGCGTCAGTATGGACCTCCGTAGGCTCATTAGGGTCAAAGTGACGAAGTTCGGAGGTGACGTTAATAAGCGCCGTAGCGTCATGAAAGCTTCGTCGCACTCTTGTGACCACGCCGACAGGCCGTTAGAGGCTGTCAGTAGGTTGGTAAGAGTTGCGATGATAGCAGCGAAGTCGCGCACAAATCGACGAAAATACGAACACAGCCCAATAAAGCTTCGGAGCGTCTTGATGGAATTGGGCTTGGGATACTCGGCCACGGCACGAAGTTTAGCGGGATCCGGAAGAACCTTCCTTGCAGACGACGTGACCTAGCATGGTTAGTTGGCGTGCAGCAAATGGCACTTCTTGATGTTAAGTTGAAGGCCAGCAGAGGCGAGGCACGTGAGAATAGCGCGAAGACGAACAAGATGAGTCGGAAAATCGCGGGAAAATACAACAATGTCGTCAAGGTAGCACCTAGGCAGGTATTTCACTTGTGGCCACGAAGGATGTTATCTCATTCGTTCGAAGTAGCTGGGGCGTTGCAGAGTCCGAAGGGCATCACCTTAAACTCTAAAGCCTATCGGGAGTGACGAACAGCAGTCTTCGGGCGGTCAGGGTCAGCCAGTGGAGTGGCCAAAGCCGAGCGTAACATCCAAGGACGAGAAATATTCTGTCTCCTTGCAAGCATCGAGGGCATCGTCGATGCGTGGCACGGGTAT